>NC_090726.1:161760776-161770776 GCF_036898095.1 Palaemon carinicauda
TGATAGGGCACAACGCAGGTCATTTTCTACCTCTAATCTACTGCGCTGCTTCGTTTTAATTTGTAACAGAGTTGAATAGCCTGACTCACAAAGATATGTCGATACAAACGGAAGCAATACACGGATAGCCATTTCTGCCACGTTTGGGTAGGAATCGTACAACAGAGGCCAAAATTCTGTTATTAATTTCTCATCGAACATATCTCTTACATCCGAATCACTTTTTAACTCCAAAAACTCATCTTGACAATCATCAGGAACTTTTTCAACAGACAGTTTGAATGGATTTCTGACTAAATCTAACTCATCATCACTAAGTTCGTGAAAATATCATCTGAATTCATTTTCCAGTGCTGTCAAATGCTGCAAAAATTCATTTTTTGCAAATTGTGGAAGCACCTTGTCTTCACCACAAACATCAAGAATGGATAACAGTTTCTCAAACATTGCTACATTTTCTGCATTTACCCTTTTCTTCTAATTTTCAGGCTTGCTCATGAAAGCTTCCAAGGCATCTACGAGTTTTATAATGTCTGTATTCCTTCCTTGCATCTGAAGATTCAGTTTATTCAGTTGCTCAATTATATCAACCAAATAGGCAAGTTGCATGATCCATTCCTCATCACTCAGCCAGGCAGGAAATTCTGTTTTACCTTGCACTTCAAAAAACAATTTGAGCTCATCTCTAAGCTCAAATACGTGCTCAGTTACATGTCCTTTTGAACGCCAACGAACATTTGTGTGAAAAAGAAGCGAATGATGGGTTGCATCCATAACAGTACATAACTGCTTGGAAAGTCGTGAGTTGAGAGCCCCTCCTTTGACGAAATTTACAATTTTAATTGTTTGATCCAAAATCTTCTTTAGCGGAGCAGGAAGTGTTTTTGAGGCTAGTGTCTGACGATGGCTCATACAATGAATGCCTTTCACTTTTGGAGCTCGCTTTTTCACACATACTTGGAATTCTGATTTTGTCCCTAACATAGCTGGTGCTCCATCTGTACAACACCCACTGATATTATCCCACGAAAAATCTTCTGATTCAAAAAAAAAGATGAAACCTTCTCCAAAATATCAGAGGCCTTGGTAGTTAGTTCAAGAGGAGAACAAAAGAGAACTCCTCTTTAAATGAACCTGAGTGACCATACCTTGCAAACACCATCAACTGGGAACATGATGCCACATCAGTTGATTCATCAAGTTGAATTGAAAATAAGCTAAATGGTGAAGACTTTATCTCCTGCACAACTTGATCCTTGATATTAGCTTCTCAGTTATTTATAGTCCAGGAGTTCCCAACCTTGGAGTTGCCAAGTAATTTTCTTGGGGCCTACTTAATTCCCTAGCCATCTGACTCTTCCTCAGTACCTTTTCCAATCCTAGGATTAACTTGGGTGGTAACTTGTATATTACTGTCTAATCCATTTTTCCTGGGCCAGTACATGCTATAATCCCAGCCCACGTGACAGGTCAGTTACCCCAAAGCCTATAATTGCTCTCCTCACCCATAAACTTACTTCGGTCACAGTTCACCCCCTGAAAGCCCAAAATTCACCCCTGGGGGTGAATTTCACCCCCATTGAGAACCTCTGGAATAGAGTATTAATCATGAGCGATATACTAATTATGGAATTAGTGATGATATGGTGTTTTTATAAAGTTCACTTCATGGTCTGTTCGAATCATGTGTCAGTGTACCTAGAAATGTCTTTGTTTATATCGCAGATGGTTTCAGGGTCTGTTATCAGTGTACGTTTTAATATTCATGTCGAGCTTTATAAGCGTTTTAATGTTCATTGTCTCTTTCATGTCCAGAATATCTCTGCGCCTGTCTGTCCATCCGTCTATGAATGCACACTTCTCTATCTATCTGTCTATCTCGGTGCTTGCTTTCCCGTCTATGGATGCAAACTTCGTTTTTTCTTTCTTTCTATCTATCTTAGTGTTCGTTTTCCCGTCTATGGATGCAAACTTCTCTTTCTTTCTATCTATCTCAGTATTTGATTTTTCTGTCTATGGGTACACACTTCTGTCTATTTATCTATTTATCTTGGTGTTCGTTTTTCCCTCTATGGATGCACACGCCTCTACATATCGATCTATCTATATATCTATCTGTCTTGTCTATCTATCTCGGTGTTTGTTTTTCCGTCTATGGATGCACACTTCTCCATCATCTAAGTGTTTGTTTTCTGTCTATGGATGCACACTTCTCTATCTATCTATCTATCTATCTATCTAAGTGTTTGTTTTCTGTCTATGGATGCACACTTCTCTATCTATCTATCTATCTATCTATGTAAGTGTTTGTTTTCTGTCTATTTGATGCACACTTCTCTATCTATCTATCTCGGTGTTTGTTTCCCGTCTATGGATGCGCACTTCTCTATCTATCTATCTATCTCAGTGTTTGCTTTCTGTCTATGGATGCACACTTCTCTATCTATCTATCTATCCATTTATCTCGGTGTTTATTTTCCATCTATGGATGCACACTTCTCTATCTATCTGTCTATCTCGGTGTTTGTTTTCCAGTCTATGGATGTACAAATCTCTTTCTGTCTGTCTGTCTGTCTGTCTATCTATCTCGGTGATTGTGTTTCCGTCTATGGATGTACACGTCTCTATCTATCTGTCTATCTCGGTGTTTGTTTTCCAGTCTATGGATGCACAAATCTCTTTCTATCTGTCTGTCTGTCTATCTATCTCGGTGATTGTGTTTCCGTCTATGGATGCACATTTCTCTATCTATATATCTATCTATCTATCTCAGTGTTTGTTTTCCCGTCTATGGATGTACACTTCTCTATCTATCCATCTATCTATCTATCCCGGTGTTTGTTCTCCCATCTATGGATGCACACTTCTCTATCTATCTTTTTATCTATCTGTATATCTCGGGGTTTGCTTCTCCGTCCACGCAAATATGTTGAGCAAAAAAAAAAAACAAGTTGTAGTTTACAATGTTGTCTTGTTTGTCCAACAGTCCCATTTCGATACTAGCTGTCCTCCATACATTTCCATATTCATTGGAATTTTCCTTGATCGTGATGGGCCCCCGAGGAGTAAGATTGAGTTCAATTCGTCTTGGTCTATTGGCAGATTAGTGTCTTTTGAGTGCAATTTCATCGCCTGAGCTCACCATCGTATCATGCGAATAAGTCACGGCATTGTGCCCCGAGTTTTCATTTTATAACATTATGTTTTATTTGTAGCATTTGAGTATCGTGTATTCTTCTTTTGTTAGGTTAAGGTATGGTGGTATTTTTGCCTTATAAAGGATTATGTGAAAAATGTTGTAATAACTTTATATAAACTAGAATCCTCTAGGTTTTCACATGATCAGAATTTTCGAAATTTTACAAATTATTTCGTATTTAATTGTTTGGGCTTATTTTGTCCTTTTTACAGGAAACTTAATTTCTTCGCAAATGCTGTATTAAGATGGGGTGACGCTGATTTAAAGGAAAAATGTAAACCGTTTTATATAAAGTAATGTTCTGCTGAAGATTTGTTGGTTAATGTTTTCGACATACAGTGCATTAGCTGTATCGTATTGTGTGTACATAGAGAATATCCACGCAGAAGTACTCAGTTATATATATGTGTGTGACGCTGATTTAAAGGGAAAATTCAACCTGTTCTATTTAAAGTAATGTTTTGCTTAAGATTTGTTGGTTAATGTTTTTAACATACAGTGCATTAGTTATATCGTACTGTGTGTACATAGAGAAAATCCACGCAGAAGTACTCGGTTATATATATGTGTGTGTGTATAGATGGAGGCGGTATATATATATATATATATATATATATATATATATATATATATATATATATATATATATATATGTGTGTGTGCGTGTGTTTGTGTGTAAATATATATATATATATATATATGCATATATATATATATATATATATATATATATATATATATATATATATAATGCACACACACACTCGTATATATATTATATATATATGTGTATATATATATATATATATATATATATATATATATATATATATAATATACACACACATATGTATATAAACTGACGTATGTTAATAGAAAGCCTTTTTATTTATTATATTTGTAGGCTAAAGTCTTACCAAGCGAACAGCTGTTTTGCCCAATAGCAAAAAATTCTCTTACATTTTTTTATAGGTGAAACCTTGTTAATCATATTTCAGCCACAGGGGCGTTATCCTTTGCCCATTGGACGGAACGAAGAAGCCTTCGACCAATAGCGTCGCATCGTTTCCTAATTAGAGATCAAAGGCTGAGGAAGCGTTTTTTTTACCTGCATTCGCGGGCGCCTAGACACGGCCTCTGATTGGCTAATACACCCTCGCGTCTGATCAATGGGAGCGATCGAAAGGACGACGCTCTTGACAGGGATAGTGTATGAGAAAGGTTTCGTACTATCGCACTTTTTCCTGTTAGGGTTTTTTCTCTCTCTCTCTCGGATGGTTAGTGTCTGGTCCTTCTGCATTGGTCAAAGAACTCGTTTTGCTAGTGATGACGTCAATAGTGACCCAGTAGTGTGTGTTGCATGGCCGTCGCGAAAGTTGCGTGCCGAATTTCAGGTGCTGGGCTGTTTAGGGTCTCAGGAAGCTCTTGAGCTGCTGTGCGCTGCTCATGTTGTTTTTTTTTCTCTTTTTCTTTTCCCCACGAAAAATGATTTAGTCCTTTATAGTTTCATTAAACTTTTATATGTTTATTTTATGTGTTTGTAGTTAATTATTTGGTCGTTGTTAGTTAAATTAAACATTATATATTTATTTTGTGTGTTTGCAGTTTATATATATATATATATATATATATATATATATATATATATATATATATATATATATATATATATATATATATATATATATATATATATATATATATATAATTATTTTTTTTGTGGGGGGGTTCGTGCAGCCATTGCAGCTTTCAGTATCCTTTGGGGCTTTAATTTAGGTTGCATTATTGGCTATAGATCAACAAAATTAGCCTTTTATTTTCCCTTACCTGCAGTTATTTGGGAAATTTTAGTCATCGGGCAATTTAACGTAGGGGTGGACAGTATGTTTTCTGCTTGGCATCTGACATGAATCGGAAGTTGCATATTGATGATATTTTAATTTTCCTATTTTTTACATTCTGCAACACACACACACACACACACACATATATATATATATATATATATATATATATATATATATATATATATTATATATGTATATATATGTATATATATACATATATATATACATATATATATGTATATATATGTATATATATAAATATATATATATATATATATATATATATATATATATATATATATATGATTATGGTTATTCAGAAGTATGTTTTAGCGGTTAATAATTCTGGAGAAATAATTAGGTTTTTTAATTAGGTAAGCTAACTCTTATGCGTATTTTTTTTCATTACTTTTTTTTCGTTTATCGTTACCTCTGCCAACGAAGTTAGAAGGATGTTATGTTTTACCCTCTGTTTGTGTGTGTGTGTGTATTTTTGTTTGTAAACTGCATAATGGCCGCAATTTTAATCGTAGAGTAATGGAACTTGCAGGTATTAACTGTTATGTAAAAAGCTGGAAATGATTAAATTTGGAAGTTTAAGGTCAAAAGTCAAGGTCAAGGTCAAGAAGATTTCAAATTCCCGTAATTGGCCATAAGTTTGAGACATAAGCTGCCTTGGCTATTTCATACAGTGTCGTTATTTACGTATATTTTTCATGTAAATCATTACTATAATTGAAAAGGTTACATGCCAGAGTAGTAGTATTCTAAAATGTCGTCTTTAGCAAATATTTTATCTTGTAAACCATTAATATAATTGAAAAGGCTACATGCCAGAGTAGTAGTTTTCTAAAATACCCTCTTCAGCAAATATTTTATCATGTAATGCATTAACATAATTGAAAAGGTTACATGCCAGAGTAGTAGTTTTGTAAAATATCGTCTTTAGCAAATATTTCATCATGTAAACCATTAATATAATTGAAAAGGTTACATGCCACAGTAGTAGTTTTCTAAAATACCGTCTTCAGCAAATATTTTATCATGTAAACCATTAATATAATTGAAAAGGTTACATGCCACAGTAGTAGTATTCTAAAATACCGTCTTTAGCCAACTATTTTTTTTTTTGGGGGGGGGTATCAAATATCTCCAGATATTTTCATATACAAGGTGCCTTCATCTAGACTCGTCTTACCATGATCATATCTTGAACAGCACTGTTAATTGACATTAATATCTGGCTGTTTTTACGCTGTTCGTTTTCGACCAAGATAACTCCCTGGCGAAGCTTTAAAAAAAAGGGTTGCAGTTTTTTTTTTTTTTTTTTTTTTTTTTTTTTTTGTCGTAAACTGAAGTTACAACTTTTTGCTTGTTTGCCTACGTAAACTTTCTTGTCTATATTTAGCTCCTAATTGCATGAAAATGGTATAAATTCTATGCTATGTAATTAGCCTTATTCTGCTCTGGAAAAATGATATCGCAATTGAAATCCAAATGTTTTTTTTTTCCATTAGGCTCTCCAACATACTGAATATTAATTCCGCCTTTTCATGTTGATATTAATATTCTTTCTATGGATTTAACCTTATACCTACTTCGGTATAGTCTTAGTCGCTTTGGTCATTTACATGTTCAAAGCATTTAACCAATCTTTGTAGAATTTTTTTTTTTTTTTTGTTATAGGCAAATAGTTAGCCACTTTACTGTTTGTTCAACTTCTCAGTATTATCTCATATCTTGAGCTATGATTTTCTTTTGTTCCTGTCATTATTCGATCGAAAATTGCATGTATACAAGTATGCCTTTGTCAGGATCATTACTAACTAATCACACTCTCCCTAGCATATTATTATTATTATTATTATTATTATTATTATTTTTATTATTATTATTAGTATTATTAGTATTATTATTATTATTATTATTATTATTATTATTATTATTATTATTATTATAAGTTAGGCTATAACCCTAGTTGGAATAGGATGATGCTATAAGCTCAAGAGCTCCAACAGGGAAAAAAAGCCATGTGAGAAAAGAAAACAAGGTAACAAACTACAAAAGAACAATAAATAATCAAACAATATTTCGAGAACAGTAACATTAAATTAGATCACTCTGAACAAAAACCTCACTGCTATCTTTGTATTTCTTAATGCTTTCTAAACTCACCATCAGCAGCTCTGTATTTCGTTCTTTTCAAATTTAAGTATGGCTGTTTTTAGATCCATGGATGAAAAAGGGTGATTTTTTCATACCTTTAAAAAGTGTCGCTAGTCTTCCCATATCAATTCTTCTTTTGTTTGGTGTACTTTTATATAACAAAATATTATTTATTTGATTATATTGTTTTGTTTTTCCCGGGTACATAACAACGACCACTCATCTCAAATAATTGGAACCTTTCCCTCATCCTTATGTACGTTATGCAGTCTGGTCAGCCACTCGGTTATGTGATCAACATCATACTTGTAATTCAGTTAAATCCTGACGCCTTTATAGTCTTTAAAAGGTGGTAAAGATCGTATTGATTGTTTCACTGTTACATTTGTGTGTGTGTGTGTGTGTGTGTGTGTGTGTGTGTGTTTTTGTGTGTGTGTGGAGGGGGAAAGTGTGGTTGGCGTTTAGATGAATATTTGAAATGTTACATGTTATGTTTTTTTTTTTTTTTTTAAAGGCAACGTCTATTCCAAATTTTGAGGCTTTGGAAATTCCCCTTTATTGATTATGGTCATATGGTCCAAATTCCACAAATAGGTAACAAGTTACAATGTAGTGTGCTCCGCAATGGGGAATGAAGATGAAAGACACCAAGAGAAACCTAATTGAGGTTGATCTCCTGGGAGTATGGTTATGGTAATTGGCAATTTTCAGATAAAGATAAGTCATGTTCGGGGGATGAGGTTGGAAGTCCACTGACTTGAACATATCTACCCACTGCATCTGAGGAATATATTTATGTAACGTTTGCTCCCATCTTGCCGTCTAACCAATTCTAACTTTTACTTCATTGTGGAACTTCAGGGTTAAATTCCCGGTTTTGACTTGGCGTTGAATGGTCTCATCGGTCCTAGCGCTAGAGCTTATAGCTCGAATTCTGTAACCATTAACCATTCCGGAAACCATTATGATGATATGGGTCACAGGTGATGCAGATTTCAAATGTTTCCTTGTGTTTCAAATGTCATCTTGTTTTTCAAATATGTTTCATGGTGTTTCAAACAATATGTCTCGTTGTGTTACAAATAATTCTTGTGGTGTTTCAAATAATGTCTCATGGTGTTACAAATAAGTCTTGTGGTGTTTCAAATAATGTCTCATGGTGTTACAAATAAGTCTTGTGGTGTTTCAAATAATGTCTCATGGTGTTACAAATAAGTCTTGTGGTGTTTCAAATAATGTCTCATGGTGTTACAAATAAGTCTTGTGGTGTTTCAAATAATGTCTCATGGTGTTACAAATAAGTCTTGTGGTGTTTCAAATAATGTCTCATGGTGTTACAAATAAGTCTTGTGGTGTTTCAAATAATGTCTCATGGTGTTACAAATAAGTCTTGTGGTGTTTCAAATAATGTCTCATTGTGTTACAAATAAAAAGTCTCCCGGTTTTTAAAATAGTATGCTTAGTGGTGTAAAGTACTGTATATAATATGGCTCGTGGTGTCTCAAGTATTATGTCTCATGGTGTTTGAATATGACCAATCTCTAGGTCCTAGACTGACCATATATACAACTACTAAGCAAGGACCAGGGAGGGCCAGGCAATAGATGCTGATGACTCTGAAGTTGACTTGTAAGCTCCCCGAAGGATGGCGAGGTTTAGAAACTACAAGAAACTATCGTTGATCTGATCTAGAACCCCAGTCCAACAGAACGGCAGGCAAAGACGTTTCCAATAGGCTCTCTTGTTTTTCCTCGTCGCTTATTTTTATAACAACAGGGCTTATTGTATACAAGGTCTTATGTTTTTCCCTTCCTGTTAAACTTCCAAAAAATATTTGAAGCTTGTATGTAACATTTGGAGAAGGCCGGATCAAACGACCTTCTAATTCAGCACTTTTATCTTCAGAGCTAACTTGAAACGTATTGCAACGAATGCTTGGAGCGCAGTCAAGCAAGGTTTCTTTTTCCCTTTTTTTAATTTCTTTTTATTTTTTTCCTCCATTGGTCCATGTGTAACCTAGAAAGCCCACTTTTTTATCGCATACTCCTGTGATTCAGTTGCCAGTTCGTGTTCTTCTGGGCGAAGGACTAACCCACAAAAAAACCTGGGGTTGGGTTGGGTGGGGACGGGTTGGGGTGGACGAACACCTTCATGTGAATGGATTTATTTCTCCTTTTGGCAGCCATTTTGTAAAAGTAGTCTTGTGAAGTTTTTCAATATACTTTTTTTTTTTTCTTTTTTATTGGCGGCCATTTTGTAGCGATGATGAAGTGAAACTCATTTTTTTTCGTTCTTTTATGAGAGAGTTATGAACGTCTCTTCGAGATTTGCAATTCTAGTTTCCGATGTCTGTGACGTTTCTTCGTTGAGATATCGTTATTGAACAGTTCTTTTGGATGATTTTGTTTAAGGTAATGCTCATTGAAAAAAAAAAAATCTGTATATATTTTATTTTATTGAAGATTTGCTGAAGTATTCAAGAATAACTTGATGTAATTGTTTTTGTAACAATGTACTGATTTCCAGGTTATTTGATATCTAAGGTCGCTCTCTCTCTCTCTCTCTCTCTCTCTCTCTCTCTCTCTCTCTCTCTCTCTCTCTCTCTCTCTCATTGATGGATGTTTAATATAAGATTAACCTTTTCTGTAGTTTCAATTATTTTATGACAAAGATCCAGCTGAAGTTTGTTTTTACTGAAAGAAAATTTCTTTTCTTTATTTGGGATACTTCATGATATGTTTAATATTTGTGTATAAAATTGCTAGAACTTTGCAAAATATTGATACCT
>NC_090726.1:161775776-161785776 GCF_036898095.1 Palaemon carinicauda
TACAAGCCCAAGGTTTCAACAGGAAGAACAGCACAGTGCTGACAGGGAATAGAGAAGTAACGAAAGAAATATAAAAGAAAGATAAGAAAAATCTTAAAATACATTAAGACCAGTAACAATGTTGAATTGATCTGTAATATATGAACTCTGAAAAGAGAATTATATCGTCTTGTTCTACAGAAAAGCATTTGCAACAAGTTTGAACTTCGGAAGTTCCACAGTAACAACCACCAGATCAGGAATTTCATTCCAAAATCTGGCCACAGCTGGGTTAAAACTTCTAGAATGGGGTGTAGTATTGAGCCCTATGACGGAGAAGGCAAAACTTAAATACCTGCTTGCATATAGTGCTACATACCGGATGGTAGAGTCTGGAAAGATAAAAGTGGTCAGAATCATGAAAATCAATATATATATATATATATATATATATATATATATATATATATATATATATATATATATATATATATATATATGGAACATATATCACAAGCACACGTGATTTTAATTAATGTAAATATCACCCACGAATGGCATTTAATACCGAATTCTATCTTGGGAATATATATCCACTTGGAATTAATTTTATGGTAACAGCTTCTGGCCGGGTGGGGATTCGAACCACCACCTGTACGGCTGGAAACCATGCTTGCAGGGACCATACCGACTGAGCTATCAAGAGAGACTAAAAGTTTATGACAAGTCCCCCTACATATTCCTGTCGAATTCAGGAATCTGTTCATAGACTTGAAATAAACCCATCTCCACCATGATAGCTGAATCGTGAGTTTGCAACACGTGGTTATTTTATTGAACATATATCACAAGCACACGTGATTTTAATTAATGTAAATATCACCCACGAATGGCATTTAATACCGAATTCTATATTGAGAATATATATCCACTTGGAATATAGCTCAGTCGGTATGGTCCCTGCCAGCATGGTTTCCAGCCGTACAGGTGGTAGTTCGAATCCCCACCCGGCCAGAAGCTGTTACCATAAAATGAATTCCAAGTGGATATATATTCCCAAGATAGAATTTGGTATTAAATGCCATTCGTGGGTGATATTTACATTAATTAAAATCACGTGTGCTTGTGATATATGTTCAATAAAATAACCACGTGTTGCAAACTCACGATTCAGCTATCATGGTGGAGATGGGTTTATTTCAAGTCTATGAACAGATTCCTGAATTCGACAGGAATATGTAGGGGGACTTGTCATAAACTTTTAGTCTCTCTTGATAGCTCAGTCGGTATGGTCCCTGCCAGCATGGTTTCCAGCCGTACAGGTGGTGGTTCGAATCCCCACCCGGCCAGAAGCTGTTACCATAAAATGAATTCCAAGTGGATATATATTCCCAAGATAGAATTCGGTATTAAATGCCATTCGTGGGTGATATTTACATATATATATATATATATATATATATATATATATATATATATATATATATATATCATCAGCTGTTGCAGAATAAAGGCCACAGACATGTCCTTCTATTTGCTTCTGTTTATAGTCTTTCTATGCCAGTCCACACCCACAAACTTTCTTAGTTCGGTTCGTCAATCCATCATCCTATTTTCCATCCCTGCTTCTTTTTCAATCACTAGGGACCCATTCTGTTATTCTTAATGTCCATCTGTGGTCTGTCATTCTCATTACATGTCCTGCCCCTGCCCAGTGTGTGTGTGTGTATATATATATATATATATATATGTATGTGTGTGTAACGTATGTATGTATGTGTGTATATATATGTATGAATAGTGTAGTGTGGTACAGCATGTGTGAAAAATTCATTGAAACATTGATCTAACACACAATCGAGTTAGGTGTTGACGATGCTCACCGTAGCTGAGGGCTTGATGGCTCGGTCTGTGAATTTCTGAGACCTTATTTGATCCCATACCATCACATATATGCAAGTCCATCTTCTTTCCCACCGTTATCCCTACATAAAGGTGTCGGTTGCCTGATGCACCCTCTCCAATGCCTTCTATGAAAGGCATCCTCTTCCACCAAACCTTATCTCTCCATATCATCCGTCATTAAATTCTCTGCTTCCCTCTCGATCTTCCCTCCCCCGTAACAGGTTCCTCCAAAGTTTGTTCTACTGTAAATGTGGGCCACTATTTATCTGGGGAAATAAAAAAAGTACTTAAAGCAAGGTTCATCACTTGAGTTACCTGACGTGTAAAATTTTCTGGCTACTCCCTGAAAATAAGCATATATATGTTTATATATATGTATATATATATATATATATATATATATATATATTATATCATATATATATATATATATATATGTGTGTGTGTGTGTGTGTGTGTGTACTTACGGTCTAATTTATTATAAATTACATCGTATTGAAACTACCCCCATTGCGCTCAATGCATGACTCATCTCTTCATACCTGCCATACAGCCTTGAGCTTCCTGGATACACCAAGGTCCTTCCGTTCCTACCACCCTTTCGCTCTGTTGGCCAGCTGCTCTTTTTGAAGAACCCTGAAATCCTAAAGGAAAAAATATGATAATGCTGATCTCTATTTTACTCATATACGTAATGTAAATGGAATAAAGTTGCTAGTTGTCTGATTGTCCTCTGAATTTTAAAAGTATATAGACAAAATATTTTCTTTTTCCATCTTAGATTTTATTAAAGTAAATGAGATTATTGAATCTCTCTCTCTCTCTCTCTCTCTCTCTCTCTCTCTCTCTCTTGGGTCGTCGTCTCCTTGGTCATACTGTTGCATATGCTAATGCTTTAATTTAAATTTCATATGCACGCAGAAATGTGTACTTGCAAGCAATGGACATTATGGTAAATGACGTAGCTTTATCTCTGTAACGTTCGTTGGTTAAATGGATTGGAGTATGATGCTAAATACGCTCTGTTGCAAGTATAGGTTAAATCAGTGTGGAAATAGACAGACAGACGCATCGCATTTAGAGAGGTCTTATGATCTTGTCTAACTTATTCTTGAATTCGTTTACCGTGTAACTGTTCACTACATCCGCTGGAAGTCTATTCCAAGTATTAGCTATTTTGTATTTGAAGAAATTGCCACATTGAGTGGTGTTGCATCTTTTCAATTCCAGTTTGTATCCGTTACTTCTGGACTGATTTGTGCTAAGCGTGAATAGATTGTTGTAATCTGCATTTGTTATTCCTTTAAGAATTTTGAATGCCTCTATTAACTGTCCTCTTAGCCGCCGAGTTTTTTGATCAAATAAGTTCAAGCGTTCCATTCTCCTCCGTCTATAACGAAATTGCTTTAATGTTGGAACTAGTTTTGTGGCCCTAGCTTGTACTGCTTCCAGTTTATCTATATCCTACTGAATACTTAAGGCCCATAATTGAACTCGGTATTCTAGATGGGGTCTTATTAGTGATGTGTACAACTGTAGTACAGTGTGTTTATGTATTTTAATTGTCTCTTTATGTAGTCTATTAGTTTTTGTGTATTCTTTTCAGCTTTTATGCTCTGTTTGGTGAACTTCAAATCTTTACTGATAATAATATAGAGATCTTCCTGGTCCACACTTTGTATTTCATTACCCAGCAGTGAGTAATCTGATTGTGGGTTACTATAACCTTTATGCACGACTTTACATTACCCACAGTTGAAAGGCACTTGCCATTTTCTGGACCAGTCTCCTAGCTCCATTAGAACCTCTCTTAAGGCTTCTACCTGAGTTCGCAGCATTTATTCCTCGTTTAGTATCGTCGGCTAATTTGGCTATTCTACTAGTTAATCCTAAATCTATGTCGTTAATGTAGATTAGAAATAGCAATGGTCCAAGGACTTATCCTTGAGATACTCCGCTTGTAACAGGTGCCCACTCTGAAGCTTCTCCATCGATTACAAAACTCTGTTTTCAGTTGTTTTCTGTTTATAAGCCAATCTTCGATTCATTCCGCTGGCTCGTCAATGAGGCCTACGGCTCTAATTTTGACCATTAATTTTCTATGAGGAACTTTGTCAAAAGCCTTTTGAAAGTCAGGGTATATGATGTCTATTGCCCTGCCTTCGTCCTAAATGCTGAACATGTGGAAAAATCCCATAAGATTTGTCACACATGATCTCTTTTGTTTAAAACCATGTTGGCCGAGGGAATTTTGAAGTGTAAATTTTATATTGTTTTTGAGAGAGAGAGAGAGAGAGAGAGAGAGAGAGAGAGAGAGAGAGAGAGAATTAATTTTTCTTTCACTTAAAACTTCGTGAGGGAGTTTTGAAAATGTAAATTTTGTTATTTTTGGGATGCTGAGAGAGAGAGAGAGAGAGAGAGAGAGAGAGAGAGAGAGATCTTTTTAATTTTACTTTCACCTAAAACTTCGCGAAGGAGTTTAGAAGTGTAAATTTCATATTAGTTTTTGGATATTATGTCAATTGGCGCCCTATTAAAAGTAGCTTTGGTACATCTCTCTCTCTCTCTCTCTCTCTCTCTCTCTCTCTCTCTCTCTCTCTCTCTCTCGGTGATTAGACGTTTATAGATATGTATGCCCCGCTCTTGTATTACTTTTTAATAGTCTTATAAGTAAATTGAGTCACCGCTGTCGCATGGTAATTTTTAAAGGGTAAGCTTGTCGCATGTGACATCCCGGACCAAGGAGAGACTTTGTCATTGGAATGCTTGTGGTTCTCCCTTTGATCTTCGCCGACACTCGGCCGTGCCGCCATTGGCTTTATCAAATACGATTGGCGCTGGGGTCCTTTCGATTCGAATGGGTGTATTGGTTTGTTTTTGTGTGTTTGGTAATGTGGGGTTTGTTTGTGTGTTTTTTGTAATGTTTTTGTTGGGTATGATGCGGTTTTTTTTTTGTTGGGTTGTTTATTTTCAATGTTGTAATTGTTTTTGTTGGCAATGATGCGGTTTTTTTTGTTTTTCTGTTGGGTTGTTTATTTTTAATGTTGTTTTTGTTGGCTATGATGCGGTTTTTTTGTTTTTCTGTTGGGTTGTTTATTTTTAATGTTGTAATTGTTTTTGTTGGCTATGATGCGGTTTTTTTGTTTTTGTTTTTTTGTTGGGTTTTTTTATTTTTAATGTTGTAATTGTTTTCGTTGGCAATGATGCGGTTTTTTTTTTGTCTTTTTTTGCTTGTTTATTTGTAATGCTGTAACTGTTTTTGTTGGCAATAATGAGTTTTTTTTTATTAATGTTTGTTTATTTTTAATGTAACAGGTTTTGCTGGCAGTGATGATTTTTTTTGTCTTTTTATGTTTGTTTATTTTTAATGTTGTAACTTTTTTGTCTTTTTAATTTTTAATGTTGTAATTGCTTTTGTTGGCAGTGATGGGTTATTTTCGTCTTTTTTTTTTTCATTTTTAAGGTTTTAACTGTTCTTGAAATATTTTATTTTAATTGTTCATTACTTCTGCTGTTTATTTATTTTTCTATTTCATTCCCTCACTTGGTTATTTTTCTTTGTTGGACCCCTTGGCTTATAGCATCTTGCTTTTCCAACTAGGGTTGTAGCGTAACTACTACTACTACTACTACTACTACTACTACTACTACTACTACTACTACTACTACTACTACTACTACTACTACTACTACTACTACTACTAATATTAATAATAATAATAATAATAATAATAATAAGCAATGATGTTTACTAATCACACGCTTGTTTGTTAATCCGAGTTTTTTTTTCTTTTTTTGTAATAATGAATATATTTGTTAATGACACTCCTCGTGACGTTTTTATAAGTGAAATAAAGAAATCGCTGATTCGTTCTTGCTTTTATAAGTGGTAAGCAGTGTATGATATTCCATTATCGTTTTGTAATATGTTTAAGATATAGCTTTTGTGATAGAAAATAAAAGTGGATCCGATCGAGGTTCTCTCTTGTAGAAACTTTAAATGAATGATGTCAAAATCATTCCTAAGGCGTAAAAATAACCCGCTTTCTACAATGTGTCCAAGTTTGATTTGATATTGTGTGTCACAAGGCCTTGCTCTCGCCGCTGCCTTCTTGAGAAACTGTGGCTGCATCCACTCTTAATCTGATGATGTCTTGGCATGTTTTACCTTCCCCCCTGTCAATCATGTCAGTTGATATGAGAGGTTTTCTTGTCACTTTCGGCACTTTCCATATATCACAGGGGAACGTCATACCTAAGGCTTTGTTTTATTTTCTTATTGATTTTTTTCTATTTATATCACAGGGGAACGTCATAGCTAAGGCTTTGTTTATTTTCTTATTGATTTTTTTCTATATATATCACAGGGGAACGTCATATCTAAGGCTTGGTTTATTTTCTTGTTGATTTTTTTCTATATATATATATATATATATATATATATATCACAGGGGAACGTCATATCTAAGGCTTTGTTTTATTTTCTTATTGATTTTTTTCTATATATATCACAGGGGAACGTCATAGCTAAGGCTTTGTTTATTTTCTTATTGATTTTTTTCTATATATATCACAGGGGAACGTCATACCTAAGGCTTTGTTTTATTTTCTTATTGACTTTTTTCTATATATATCACAGGGGAACGTCATAGCTAAGGCTTTGTTTATTTTCTTATTGATTTTTTTCTATATATATCACAGGGGAACGTCATATCTAAGGCTTTGTTTTATTTTCTTATTGACTTTTTTCTATATATATCACAGGGGAACGTCATACTTAAGGCTTTGTTTATTTTCTTATTGATTTTTTTCTATATATATCACAGGGGAACGTCATAGCTAAGGCTTTGTTTTATTTTCTTATTGACTTTTTTCTATATATATCACAGGGGAACGTCATAGCTAAGGCTTTGTTTATTTTCTTATTGATTTTTTTCTATATATATCACAGGGGAACGTCATATCTAAGGCTTTGTTTTATTTTCTTGTTGATTATTTTCTATATATATCACAGGGGAACGTCATAGCTAAGGCTTTGTTTTTTTTCTTATTGATTTTTTTCTATATATATCACAGGGGAACGTCATAGCTAAGGCTTTGTTTATTATTTTATTGATTTTTTTCTATATATATCACAGGAGAACGTCATAGCTAAGGCTTTGTTTATTTTCTTATTGATTTTTTTCTATATATATCACAGGGGAACGTCATATCTAAGGCTTTGTTTATTTTCATATTGATTTTTTTCTATATATATCACAGGGGAACGTCATATCTAAGGGTTTGTTTATTTTCTTGTTGATTTTTTTTCTATATATATCACAGGGGAACGTCATACCTAAGGCTTTGTTTATTTTCTTATTGATTTTTTTCTATATATATCACAGGGGAACGTCATATCTAAGGGTTTGTTTATTTTCTTATTGATTTTTTTATATATATATCACAGGGGAACGTCATATCTAAGGCTTTGTTTATTTTCTTATTGATTTTTTCTATATATATCACAGGGGAACGTCATACCTAAGGCTTTGTTTATTTTCTTATTGATTTTTTCTATATATATCACAGGGGAACGTCATATCTAAGGCTTTGTTTATTTTCTTATTGATTTTTTTCTATATATATATATATATATATATATATATATATATATATATATATATATATATATATATATATATATATATCACAGGGGAACGTCATATCTAAGGCTTTGTTTTATTTTCTTGTTGATTTTTTTTCTATATATATCACCGGGGAACGTCATAGCTAAGGCTTTGTTTATTTTCTTATTGATTTTTTTTCTATATATATCACAGGGGAACGTCATATCTAAGGCTTTGTTTATTTTCTTATTGATTTTTTTCTATATATATCACAGGGGAACGTCATAGCTAAGGCTTTGTTTATTTTCTTGATTTTTTTTATATATATCACAGGGGAACGTCATACCTAAGGCTTTGTTTATTTTCTTATTGATTTTTTTATATATATCACAGGGGAACGTCATATCTAAGGCTTTGTTTATTTTCTTATTGATTTTTTTCTATATATATCACAGGGGAACGTCATAGCTAAGGCTTTGTTTATTTTCTTGTTGATTTTTTCTATATATATATCACCGGGGAACGTCATATCTAAGGCTTTATTTATTTTCTTGTTGATTTTTTTCTATATATATCACCGGGGAACGTCATATCTAAGGCTTTGTTTATTTTCTTATTGATTTTTTTCTATATATATCACAGGGGAACGTCATAGCCAAGGCTTTGTTTATTTTCTTATTTATTTTTTTCTATATATATCACAGGGGAACGTCATAGCTAAGGCTTTGTTTATTTTCTTGTTGATTTTTTTCTATATATATCACAGGGGAACGTCATATCTAAGGCTTTGTTTATTTTCTTGTTGATTTTTTTCTATATATATCACAGGGGAACGTCATAGCTAAGGCTTTGTTTTATTTTCTTGTTGAATTTTTTCTATATATATCACAGGGGAACGTCATAGCTAAGGCTTTGTTTATTTTCTTATTTATTTTTTTTCTATATATATCACAGGAGAACGTCATAGCTAAGGCTTTGTTTATTTTCTTATTGATTTTTTTCTATATATATCACAGGGGAACGTCATAGCTAAGGCTTTGTTTATTTTCTTATTGATTTTTTTCTATATATATCACAGGGGAACGTCATAGCTAAGGCTTTGTTTATTTTCTTATTGATTTTTTTCTATATATATCACAGGGGAACGTCATAGCTAAGGCTTTGTTCATTTTCTTATTGATTTTTTTCTATAGATATATATATATATCACAGGGGAACGTCATATCTAAGGCTTTGTTTATTTTCTTATTGATTTTTTTCTATATATATCACAGGGGAACGTCATATCTAAGGCTTTGTTTATTTTCCTGTTGAATTTTTTTCTATATATATCTTCATTTCGTCTGTATTGTTTGATCTTCATTAGAATGGGATAGATGAAACCTTGTGTAGGTCAATCTATACGAGGGAAAGTTCTTTGTCTGTCGCATCTGTCTTAACTTTCATGTAGTTTTTAGTTTGTATCTTGAGGCGCTGAATGACCTGTGCTATCATCTTGCCTATGACCTAGATTTGATCTCCCTCAGTCCTATCATTTGTGACCTAATTTTTTGTCTAATAATTAACTGAAACTTTTACGTAATTAGCAGTATAACACAGGTGCTGCAGATACCGGGGACATTAGCTTAACTATCATTAGCTGGCTTGGAATGTTTGATCCAGAATGGAGAACCGAAACTAAAAAGAAAAAAAAAAAGTTTGTTATTCAGACCGAAGAGACCGGATGTAAATGGGGACGAATTGATCCTGCTGAAGACGTATTACTAAGTATCCTTTGTGGAACTTTCATTACTAGGTATCCTTTTCTGCGTCAGACTTGAATTACTAAGCATCCTTCTGTGTAGAAGTAGAAGTCTTTCGTTACTAAGTATCCTTTTTGTGAGGAAGACTTTCATTAAAAACTATCCTTCTGTGTAGAAGACTTTCGTTATTAAGTATCCTTTTGTGAGGAAGACTTTCATTACTAAGTATCTTTTTGTGAGGAAGACTTTCATAACTAAGTATCCTTCTCTAAACAAGTCCGTTGTGGGCAATACCCTCCAAAACTATCCTGTGTAGGAGACTTTCATTACTAAGTATCCTTTTGTGAGGAAGAGTTTCATTACTAAGTATCTTTTTGTGAGGAAGACTTTCATAACTATCCTTCTCTAAACAAGTCCGTTGTGGACAATACCCTCCAATGGCGTCTTGTATTCCGTTTCAATATTCCAAGGTTTTTTCTTTCATTCTGCTTCCCGGAAGCTTAGTAATCACTTCCGTAGATGATATTCAGAGGCCAGCTTAATAATTATGAAGAGACTGTGAAATATTATAACTGAATTGATTAAGATGTCAAGTAATCCTCGTCTATATACCATATGTCTCCAATCTCGGTCTTAGACTGCTTATCATATTGTATTATTTTTAAATTTGTGTATCATTGAAGTCTTATCGTTGGGCTATGTATAGAAGGGAAGGTTTTTGTGTTTTGTATTTACCTATTTGTTTGACGATTTATGTCTCATGAA
>NC_090726.1:161790776-161795776 GCF_036898095.1 Palaemon carinicauda
CAGGATTCATATAGAATATTAACTTTTCTTTTATATATTTATTATCTTCGACTGGTGTTGATTAAGAAGGAACCACTGTGTGATCCCTCTAGTTCTCGAAGGCAACATTGATGTTCCATGCGTAAAATAAGAGGTAAAATATTTGTTTGTAAGAAAATGTTTTTGAGAAACGTATCCATCTCCACAGAGTTTACGTTATATAGATTTAGACGGGGGGGGGGGGTGCAAATATAGGTGGCACTTCTTAATTTCGTTTATGGCAAATATAGGTGGGACTGCACTCTTTGCTTTATGGCCTATGTAAGTGGAACTGCATCATTTAGTATGTGGCTAATGTAAGTTTGATTTCACCAATTTGTTTATTTTATATACAACCCCAATCGTTCCTTAGGCACGTGCCTTTTCGTCGAGATACAAATAAATTGTTGACAAATTGTCTTCGGAATTTTGCCAATACAACTTGTTCAGGAACTCCGCTTGACGTTCATATATTTGTGGTTTGTGTCCTTTGAGAATTATGAACTTCAGGAAAATTATTCCCTTAACAGTTGGGAGAATTTCTTAAGAAAAGAAAAAGTGAATAGTAATTCTTTGATAAAGCATCTTTTGTCATTAAAAGTTTATGTCAATTTGTCCATCCCGTTCAGGGATACATATAGATTTCCATTTATTGCCACAATAATCGAGTCGATTGCAAAGAAATATCAAATTTCGTATTTATCATAAATATATCTGGGCATACGGCACGAGCCTCTTGTTATTGAACTAATCTTGAGTTAACTGCATCTTTCCGTAATGGTATGTGTTTGGATTTCATAACCATGTGAATAATGATAGAATTTGATACTGCATGATATTTGATGTCGCATAGGATTTTAGCATAAAATTTGAATGTTTTTCATTTTGCTAGTTAATTGGTAGTTGCGGTGTATTTATACTATTTGATAAGGGTATTGATAATAGATACCGAAGGCCATATCGGGCGCTCTAGAACACTGGTTCCCAACCTCTTTTCTGTCATTTCCCCCCTTCACCCATTTCAACCATCCAGATTTCCCCCTTCATGCCCCGGCCAGCCCTCATGCCCACTCTCCTGCCTCAGAAATGGGCATGACACTCCAATTCTCCCCTTGAATATCATGTCTGTGAGAACTGATATGATCATATCACAATTGAATGGCTAACAACAAATTGCCGCACGTACTATGAGGACATTTTCCGCTTGTTTTAGTTAGTAGGTAGTGTAATTATTTCCCCCCGGGAAGCTTCAAATTTCCCCCCAGGGGGAAATTTCCCCCAGGTTGGGAACCACTGCTCTAGAACCTACAGTTTAGACTAATCGTTTATGTGAACCATTGAGTTCTCTTAATTTTGGTAGTGAACTGTGGATTTTTTTTCTTTACTTTTTTTAGGAGCGAGAGTGACTCTGTGATGATCATTGTTATGATTTGTTGAATCAAGTAAGAATTTCTGTTGTTCCCTATTGCCGAAACTCGACACCAACTGACGATAGACACATGTGCTTTGAAAGACTAAGATTGTGTTCTAGTCTTGGGTAGTGCCATAGCCTCTGTACCATGGTCTTTCACTGTCTTGGGTTAGAGTTCTCTTGCTTGAGGGTACACTCGGGCACACTGTTCTGTCTTGTTTCTCTTCCACTTGTTTTGTTAAATTTTTTATTTCTTTTGATATTGTTGCTTTTCTTGGAATATCTTATTTTTCTTGTTTCCTTTCCTCACTGGGCTATTTTCCCTGTTGGGGCCCTCGGGCTTATAGCATCCTGCTTTTCCAACTAGGGTTGTAGCTTAGCAATTAATAATAATAATAATGGGTATAGTCAAGGTCGCGAGGGGAGAAGTTTAAGAGTCGTAGGACCTTGCAATACCCTTTCATGTGAAGGATATTTGCTTCTATGATTATTTGGTTAAATTCTCATTTTCGTGTTTTTTTTTAATCTAGAGTTGTTCGTATTTGTGGTATTTTTGGTTGTTCATTTAAATATTTGATTATATTTTATAGGACTTGTATAGTATAGATAGCAATGACGACTTTTTGTTTGAGCTCTCTGTCATATTTAAATTGAGAATGAATAGGCATTGAAGACTGTGATAGATAGATAATGGCAAAATCAGTTATTTATTTGATGACTTATGGTGTATGTATTGGGGGGTAAATTATCATCATCAGCCGTAACTAGTCTACTGCAGTGCAAAGGCCTCAGACAAGTCCATCCACTCGCGTCTGTTTATGGTCTTCACTTGCCAGTTTATCCCCGGAAATTTTCTTAGCTCGTCAATGAACCGTCTTCTCTTTTCTGCTTATTTTGCAATTTCTCGGGACCCATTCTGTTATTCTATGGCCATCTATTATGTCATTCTCATTATATATCCTTTCCATGTCCACACATACAGACACACACACACACACACACACACACACATATATATATATATATATATATATATATATATATATATATATGTATATATATACATATCTATATATATACATTTATATATATATATACATATATATATATACATATATTTATATATATACATATATATATATACATATATATGTATATATATATGTATATATACATATATATATATATATGTATATATATACATGTGTGTGCAAATACTTACATACATATATAAATGATGATAATGGGACTATCAATTATTTATTTGATGACTTATTGGCGAATGAAGTATATGGTTTTTCTTTTAATTTTTTCTCATGAAACATGTGAAGTATATTATTGATGGTTTGTTCTTTTATTCGTTTCTCATGAAACATTTCACACCGCATTGTATGGCCAAAGTTCCACTTTATCATCATCATCGAGTTACCTTGCTGTAGAATATGTACTTTATCTTCTGTAATATTCTTCTGAAAAGGAACATATGTAGTTAGCTGAAGATTTATTAATTTAATTAAATTAGGAAATTTAATTTTTCTAATAAATCATTATGATGAAATATAGTTTTAATAGCAGGTTTTTAAATTTGCATCAAGGTGTAATTTGTGGGTGGATTTTTAAATATATAGATTATTGATAGTTCTAATGAACAATTCAGTATCATTTATTACTATGAAATTTAATTTTCATTGAAATAGGGGATCATTTTTATATGTTATCCTGTAGTCTAATTTGTTTAGAATTTCCCATTTGATATGAGAGTATATTGCCAATTGTCAAAAAAAAAAAGAAAAAAAAAAAAAAAAAAACACCAGTTAGTTGCAAATTTCTAGCCAGGTTTTACGTGCCAAAGGAGCAAAATCTAAGCCAAGTTAAGTAGAAGGGTAACAGTTTCCCTCCAGGGTATGCTGTGACGTAATAACCAACTAGCTCGGCCAATGGCAGAGCTACCAGCCTATCCACTGACGTCACGATGACCCATGTGGTTTATACATACACTCACAAACCCCCAAAATTCCCATAGACCTTAAAATATAATCTTGGGTAATTGGATTAAATTTCAACTGAAGGATCATCATGGAAATCCAAAGTTAATTGGACATTTCCTTGATAAAATATTCAACCATAGCTAGGGAAAAAATTTCTCAATCGAGATTAGATTTTTACAAACGTTCTTTGACAAGGTAAGTCTTTATTTAGATTTGTGCACTTGAGAAGTGAAACACTTTTGTTTTATCCATAGTATAGGTTTATCGTTAGGCTCTATCAACACTTGCGTTTTTTTTTTTTTTTTTTTTTTTTTTTTTTTTTTTTTTTTTTTTTTTTTAATATTACCGCTCGTTAGGAGGCATGTCTATATCCGAGGGAAGATTTTCCCTGAGTGGCCTTGTAGTTTCTATATACCGCTACATGAGAACTGCGCTGGTTAGCTTGCACGGGTCTAATGATTAACTACCGCACGGAAATTCTTCCGAGCGGGCATCGCATGAAGGGCTTTATTGATTTATAATCCGCGCGGACAAAACCGCGAGGTATCAATCAGCTCGTGTGAAGGGAATCAACTCATGAACTCACGTGGAAGATTTTATCACAGCCACAAAAAAGTAGATTTTATCCAAAATCGTAGAACGTTATAACTATAGTTGAAGAACACAGCGTGGCATGAGTTAGTTTGTATCCCACATTGCATTGTTTAGGGAATCACAGGGAAAAAATTATTTTTATATAATTTTGCATCTTTTCATCTTGTTCATTTGATTTCATGTATAACGCCTTTGAATTTAAATTCAATTCACATCAAACATATTTTGATATGGATTTGAATTCAATTCATATAAAAAACATATTTTGATATGGATTTAAATTCAATTCATATAAA
Source organism: Palaemon carinicauda (assembly GCF_036898095.1). Lineage (NCBI taxonomy): Eukaryota > Metazoa > Arthropoda > Malacostraca > Decapoda > Palaemonidae > Palaemon > Palaemon carinicauda. Next base: position 161,795,084 of record NC_090726.1, read on the forward strand.
AAACATATTTTGATATGAATTTAAATTCAATTCATATCAAAAGCATATTTTGAAGTTACATCCGGGTATCCTGTCATTACTGTGCTAGAGTAATTCTTAATGAGAAAGTTCCCTGGGTTGATGATGACGTCAATTGAGAGAGAACCCATTAAAGCCGTATGAATGACAAGGATAATTGAGAATAGTTGATTGCGGCGCTACGGAGTCCTTGATGAGGGCCTAGGATCCCTCCGCGGCTTGACTTCCTCCTCTCAAGACTTTGAAAAGGCTTTTGAAGTCCTTATAATATGTGATCAAGACTTTGCTTTTGGTCATATTCATTGTGGTTAGTCGTTCATTGACTGTTTTTGTAATTATTATTATTATTATCCAAGCTACAACCCTAGTTGGAAAAGCAAGATGCTATAAGCCCAGGGGCTCCAACAGGGAAAAATAGCCCAGTGAGGAAAGGAAATAAGGAAATAAATAAATGAAGAGAACAAATTAACAATAAATCATTCTAAAATAAGTAACAACGTCAAAACAGACATGTCATATATAAACTATTAACAACAACAAAAACAAATATGTCATAAATAAACTATAAAAAGACTCATGTCCGCCTGGTCAACAAAAAAGCATTTGCTCCAACTTTGAACTTTTGAAGTTCTACTGATTCAACCACCCGATTAGGAAGATCATTCCACAACTTGT
>NC_090726.1:161811066-161823566 GCF_036898095.1 Palaemon carinicauda
CTGGCACTAGTACTTTCATGCATGGTATAAGTTTTTTCGAGTGTTATTTTATTGAAGCTATAGGCAAATATTTTATACATGTAAGATATTGTTGAATGTTTTTTCCAAGATTGTATACGAGAGAGTTTCGGTGATTTAGGTAATCGATTCTCATCTTACCTAGTCTAGTATTCTAGATACAGTAGTATACTTTCGCACATCCCCAATTGTTCTTTCTCTCCTCCGGAGGCTAAGTTCAATCCCTCTTTCCCTCTGTAAGCCTTTGGCTTAATCCTAGTGGTTCTATCTGAATAATAATTCAGGTATAACTATTCTAGGATATGTCTGTCCTGACCTGATAACCAGAGTGACTGTTTTTTTTGGGTTAGGGCAGAACATCAGAGTTTCTAGTCTGTGGTCTGCTTCTTCCTAGCATAGAGAAAGAGTCTCCTTTGCTAGGTTAGGGGCGGACACAGGAAGCTTTGCTTCCCTAGTCCATGTTGGAAGGATTCTGAAAAAGATGATTCCTTCCTCTAGTGGCCCAGCAGAATGTCCTGTGTTGATTTCTCGGGCTGGAGAATGAGTTTTCTCTGTTGCCCGGTGAAATAACTTCACCTAGCTTTGTTCTGGATGGGAGGAGGTTAGCAAGTATTGCCAATCTTCCTCCCTAATAGACAACTCTTATTTAGGATGAGCTTTCCTAACGGCTGAGTGTGTCTCCTGCTAGAACGAAGTCTATAGGACCCTTATCCCTTCCCCACCTCTCTTTCTTTTATCTTCTTTTAGCCGTAGTCCTACTTCCGTACCTAGTATAGGTTAGGATAGAGGACAGGCTCAGCTGTCTGCCGGCCGGCACTACGTGTCGGCCGGCAGAGACCCTTTATTCTTTGCAGAGTGCCCCAAACCTCCCTTGGTGTCCCTTCCATGTCCGTCTTCAGAGTCCGGCAGACTATGGATTCTTTGGAAGACTGAATGTTACATTCTCCCCTTCCATAAGTTCACTCTTTCTGGATGGAAGGTCGTATGGCATGCCGCCCTATAACCTTACATCCATACTTTTTCCCTGACTATTGTGTTGCACCCCTATCCCGGCTGCCAGCTTGACAGCCGACAGCCGGGAAGGTAGAAGTTCTCTGATTCTTGGCTACTGTCGGCGGCATGGTTTTATTACATTTGCCGGCCAGCAGTGGAATCACAGCCCGAATTCACTGGCCGCTATGATTAGAGGCCGGCAGCCGGGTTTTAGTGTTTTCAGGCGTCGGCTGGCAATGATTGCCGGCCAGCACACAGTAGCGAATCAGTGGGCTGCCGCCTATTAGTTAAAGATAGTATATCTTTGATCTATGAAGGGGTAGTTGCCGGCCGGCACAATAACATGCGATGTACAGTAGTTGCTATATTCGTAGTGTAGTACACACTGCATTAGTAGAAACTGCTGTACAAAGTTTGTAATAACACTAATGTTCTTCATCATACTTAATGTTATCTTGTACAGCCTTTTGTTGAGACCGTACTTTATATAGAAAGTGAGTTCTTTCTGTATTCTTTCAATCCCGTATATTAAAACTACACATTAAATTTCCGTTTAGGAAATTATATAAGGTATTCTAGTATAGAATTAACCTTAGTTTTAATATTTTGGGAGGTTAAAGCAATTGACTGAGCAGGAAATACAAGTATGTGTCTTTCCTTCTTTCTTTTATAGCTTTTCAATATAAGCTAAATGTTTCAATATAAGTGAAAAGCTTTCACTTGATACTCATGGATTTTTCTTCTCTTTACAGGAGGACTATCCGAAGTGCGGGAGTGTGTTCTGTAATGTCCGTAGTAAGAACTTCTGTGGACATCATTATTGCAGGAGGCACGCAGCATGCACAGCCTCCAGAGGTGTTCTCCACTATTGGAACGCTCAGGTTTGTACAGTTTGCTCTAACCTGATTACCGAGGCTTTTGACGACCCAAAGTCAACGGAGTCAAGGGATGCTGCCAGGGAAACATTACGATCCTGGGTGAGGGGTTTTCGGATAAACACCTCAGGTCCCTACCTTCCTAATGAGAAGATGAGGGCCTACCTTTTCCCTAAAGCATCGGCTGATGCAATCATCCCCCAGCCTCAGGTGGAGATACCAATTGCCCTGAATCCGGTAGATTCTGAAGTCTCAGCCGCCCTTCAAGACATCCAAGTGGGCGATATGATGTCGGAGGTGTCGGATTCTACTGAGAAGGACCTTCTAGGAGAAGGTCAGGAGGAGGAGCTGTTTCAGACTCTTCAAGTAGAAGAGCAAGAAATCGACGAAGTGTCGGTTACGTCGGTTCCGGACCCAGAACCGGTTCCTTCTACATCGTCTGCTATCCTAGATGAACTGGGAAGGACTCTTTCTTCCATTGTTGGGATGAACCAACAAATTCAAAGGAAGAATGATGACAAGGAAGCTTCAATGAAAATGGAGTTACGTAGACTTGCAGCATCACGTGGGCCCCAGAAGCGGCTCATCGAGCACAAGGGATCTTCCCTTGTGCTCGAATACCAATCCTTGGAAGTATGCCGAACACATACCAATGACAACCGGGGAGATCGTGATCTCAGAAAAGTTGGGAGCGATTCCCCTGGAAGAAGTGGAACTTTGGCCCATTGAAGATTTTTATCCGGACTGCTATGCCCGTCTTAGGAAGGAGCCAGCCTTAAAGGATGAGACGGAGCCGGAGGTCATAGTTTTTTACCATAGTAAAGCTCAGACGTTACTATCGAGCTCGATAAAAGAGAGGGGCTTCACTAACTCAAAGGTGCCTGCCTTGAGTAGAAGCCTCCCTCCTTTGTGGCCTCTCCTACCAGAGCCTTTCCCTTCTTGGAAAAGGGATATAAGGCGTCCTTAAATGCGGTGGAGGCAGGGAAACTATGCCCCTGCTTGGAGGAGTGCAAGCCGTTATCTCTGACCTTGCCCTTGGACCAAGAAGACGGGAAGGACGTACACCTTACCTTCTCAGTCGGGAAACTAGAAGCTGATATTGCTGAACGCCAGTTTGGTGAGGCGCTTCCAAAACTGTTGGAGGCTCTCTTGCGTAGAGAGCAAGAGACAAAGGAAAGGCTTGCGGCATCGATGTCGTTGCAACCAACACTAGAAACGATGGCAAGTGACCCCAAGACCCAGGATATGTTCATGGTTGTGGCCAAAACCAATCTGGCCACAGTTACGAAGGATTTCTATAGCTTTATTAAAGCTATAGAATTTGGGGTAAAGACCTCTTTCCCAATGAAGTGGTTAAAGAGGTAGTAGACAAAAGGCCTAGGCCATCCTCTCGGCCGGCTAAACCCTACCGACAGCAGCATCAACAACAACTTCCTGTGACCGCGGTGCCTCAGACGGTGGCACAACCTCCAACCACGTACCGGCTGGTACCCCAACAAACGGCGACACTGTTGCCAGTTCTTAACCCAGCCTCCGAAAGGCAGACTTCTTCCTTTCGTTCGAGAGCCAGAGGAACAGCCAGAGGTTCTTCTAGACGCCCTTCAAGAGGAAGGGGATCCAGGGGAGGACGCGGTCAAGGAGGCAAGGCCTCAGGTCCACAACAGCAGAAGTAGATACTTCCAGTAGGAGGGAGATTACAGTTTTTAGGGATCGCTGGACCTTCGATCCCTGGTCCCACAGCCTAAATAAGAATGGACTAGGTTGGAGCTGGAGCAGTCCTCCACCTCAATTTCCTCAATTCTTCCAACACTCAACCCCCACTCTGGAAGAATATGTCCGAGAGCTCTTAGTCAAAAGAGTAATCCGGAAGTCTAAGTCCATCAAATTCCAAGGAAGGCTGTTTTGTGTTCCAAAGGAGGACTCAGAAAAACTCAGAGTCATTCTGGGTATATGCTGTGTCTATAGACTTGTCTGACACTTATTGGCACGTTCCAATTATTCGTCACCTCTCCCCCTACCTAGGCTTCAAGTTACTTTGATAACTTTACGCCTTCAGGACCATGCCTCTCGGACTAAACATAGCCCCAAGGATTTTCACGAAGCTTGCGAACACAGCCGTCCATCAGTTATGCGTAAAAGGGGTCCAAGTAGTAGCCTACTCGGACGACTGGCTGGTGTGGGCAGCATCCAGGACAGTAAGCAAGCAAGCTTCTAAGATAGTGATCCAGTTCCTGGAACATCTGGGATTCAAGATCAACATCAAAAAGTTTCGACTTTCTCCAGCTCAAAAATTTCGGTGGTTAGGAATCCACTGGAATTTGGAGTCACATCGACTTTCCATTCCTAGTAAGAAGAAGAAAGAAATAGCAGGATCTGTCAAGAGACTATTGAAATCCAAACGGATATCAAGACGCGAACATTAGAGAGTGCTGGGCTCTCTACAATTTGCTTCGATAACAGATCCAGTGCTAAGAGCACAGCTTAAGGTTGCAACAGGAGGCTGGAGAAAATATGCATCAAACGCGAAGAAATGGCACCTGTCAGCAGTTCACATTCAAGAGTTCCGCAATGTGACAGCGGATGCTCTATTTAGGTTTACACCTATAGAGTCAGAATGGTCCCTTGACGCAGGATCGTTCTCCTTCATCTCGAGTCAAGTCAAAAAAGACAACAAGAAAATAGTTCGTTATATGTCCCCTTACGAGGATCCGTTAGCGGAGGCAGAGGACGCTCTGTCCCTGGGCTGGATCATATGGTCCTGTATCTATCTGTTCCCTCCGCACACCTCCTTTTGAAGGTCCTCGATATTCTGAGATCCTTCAAAGGGAAAGCTGCAATAGTGGCCACAAGTCACCAAATAGCATGTGGTTCCCTCTGGCATTGGAACTACGATTAAAATTCTTTCCGCTACCGGATCCATCCCTGTCTCAGCGAGTACAGAAGTCGACTGTCTTCGCTCCATCATAGAAAACACGGAACCTACATCTTATGATTTTCTCTCCTTAACGATGAGAAAAAGATTCGGTGTTTAAAAGTCGGTTTTAGACTTTTGGAGGTAACCAGAAGACATTATGAGGCTTCAGGGAAGAAATAGCTATCCTTTGTCAAGGTGAAGTAACTGAAAGAAATCCTGACAGATTCCTATTTATCATTCTTCATTCTCCTTCATGAGCAAGGTTTAGCAGCTTACACAATTCTATTGTTCAAGCCTGCCTTGACAAATTAGATGCCATATGCCTTACAGGTCGACCTTTCTAACGATGTTCTTAATGAACTAGCCCTTCAGCGCTTCCAAAGACCATTTGCTTGGTCATTAAATATGATTCCTCATTGTGTATAAATAATGAACAATGAGGAATGGGCTTAGAAGGTTTTGAATTTAAGTCATATTTCTGTTTGTACTCGCCTTGGGGACCAGAGTTAGTGAATAGTGGCTCTCTCTACAGAGGAAGGCCACGTCCAGTTCTTGGAGGGAGAACTGAATCTATTTCCAAACCCAACGTTTCTTACCAGGAACAAGCTACCCACCAACAGGTGGGGTCCCTAGAGAATCTGCTCTCTGGAGGAAGAATGATCTCTATGCCCAGTGGAGTGCCTAAAGGTCTATCTTCATAGAACTTCAGACTTTATGGGAGGACAGCTGTTCAGAAGAGAAACCCTGAGTTCAAAGTTATCTATAAGTAAGGGCGAAATTCAAACGTGTTATTAACAGAACGGATCCAGACAGTACACCCGTTAGTCATGATCCGAGGAAAGTTGCCTCCTCCATAAAATTTCTTTAATTATATGGACTTTGAACATCCTTGTTTGCACACCGGCTGGTAGTCATCTAAGACGTTCTTTATGCACTATGCGAAGCAAGTGGAGCAACTTATGAGATCTGTGGTAGCAGAAGGTAGAATTCTTTAACCTTCTGTTTTAAGTCTGCGAGGAACAGTGTAATTAATTTGGGACCATTAATTAAGAGGGTGAGCGTGTAGTCACTGTATGTTACTACACGCTGAGCGATAGGCCACGAAAGTGTCCTTACGAACTGTTCCATTGACGTCGGTAATCTATAGCATAATACGGACACTTGTGCCAAGCGTTTCTTACGCTAGTGTAAATAAACAGTATATAGACTATATCATTATTATTAATAATTCAATTGAAGTGGTAAATCTGTTTCCTAGTAGATGAAACAATATTTTCTGTTGACTGTTTTTCTTTATGCTTTAACACATATCATCCACATTATATAAATTTTATAAATGTGATTTGATATGTTCGTTTATTAAATTTTAATAAACTAGTTCATAATGAACCCTGCGTCTTTTCGCCCACACTCATTTTATTAGAAAGGTACTGAGCATTAAGATTAAAATATGGATATTTTTATCATGGTATGTCTTTCGAGACTGTTCCCTGATTCAAGCAAAAGTCCACGCAATCTAACCCTTCCTTGGAAGGGTTGACGTGGTACCCTAACGGGTCGGTGGCAAAGAGGCAAAATTTGTTTCTATGCGGATACAACCATTATCCAATAGTTACTAAGAGTGGTCACTTTGGGGAAGGTATCACAAATTTATTCTGACTTTGGCGACTCTTATACAAACTTTGCTTTATAATGTATAGGGCGAGACCACTATACAAGCTTGTCATTTTGTCATCCATAAGTTTTTATGTACTCCTCGAGACTTTTCCAGAGTCTAGTATGACTCATCCCTGTAGGGGGCAGGAAGCTCTAACATAGTTCATGCTTAGATGAAATAATGTATGACGGTAACATAATAGGTCTCTAGGTCTAGACGGACCAGGAAAATACTTTATCGAGAGTACGGCACTGACTGGGAATCCAGAGATACAGTAATGCTCTGGTAAACTCCCATCAGGATGACATGGCCTGAGCCCAAAAAACGGATTTTGAGTAAAGCGAAAAATCTATATTTGGGTAAGGTAGTTATGACCCCTCCCTATAATAGGGTATCTGTACCACCTCGTATATCGATACAAAGAATAAAGAGGGCGCTACCGCCTTCATCAGATACACACTGGATTCTTGTCACTATTCCCCCTAGAAGCGTTAATAATGTTCTGGGCGAGATAGCTATGTGACGTGTCAAGAATACGTTCTTTTATCTTATGCGATATCCCTGTGAGATTATTTAGGGACATTCGCTCCAGGAGTTAGAATTCTGGATACCTTACGGTAAAATTCTCTGTGAATATCACTGTAGTCAAATATACCCTAGAAAGCTACCTTATAGGAACTTCCATCAGGACGACATGGCTACCTCACCCAAAAATAGATTTTTCGCTTCGCTCAAAATCTGTTATATATATATATATATATATATATATATATATATATATATATATATATATATATATATACATACATACATTTATATACATATATGCATATATATATATATATATATATATATATATATATATATATATATATATATATATGCATATATATATATATATATATATATATATATATATATATATATATATTTATATATATATATATATATATATATATATATATATATATATATATATATACATATATATATATAGCCTATATATATATGTATATATATATATATATATATATATATATATATATATATATATATATATATATATATATATATATATATATATATATATATACCTACATATACATGTACATGTACATGTACACATATATATATATATATATATATATATATATATATATATAGCCTATATATATGTATATATATATATATATATATATATATATATATATATATATATATATATATATATATATATATACATATATATACCTACATATACATGTACATGTACATGTACATATATATATATATATATATATATATATATATATATATATATATATATATATGTATATATATAAATATATATATACTGTATATATATATATATATATATATATATATATATATATATATATATATATATATGTATATATATATATATATATATATATATATATATATATATACATACATATATATATATATATATATATATATATATATATATATATATATATATATATATATATATATATATATATATATATATATATACAGTATATCAATATATATATATATATATATATATATATATATATATAAATATATATATATATATATATATATATATATATATATATATATATATATATATATATATATATATATATTTATATATATTTATAAAACGGCTGTTTTATATTTTCAAGTGGTGTGGGTTACGTGGCTGCGCTCCTGCGTGAACGGAGGTATGGAGGGGCTTTTTGCAGGAGGGTTCCTTAGTGTGTTTCTGAGCCTCCAACTTTGAAGGGCACGACAATTGCTGTTGAAACTATATTTATTCCTCACCATTGCAGAGCTACATTTTGAAGCTGTTTAGCTTTTTTGGATGTCCTTTCTCTGCAGCAAGGACTGATCATCTTGCATTTTGTGTACTGCCCTTGGTTCAGTAAAAGCCAAGGGACCTCTCTGTCCCAAGGTAATAATAAGTATACCTGTTTAATTATTATGATCACGTCCTGAGATAATCAGCTGATGTCATCAGGGGAGGTGTCTGATATGACTGGTCCCAAATTTAAGATAATTAATAATATTTTATATAGGTTGAGTAGGCCTAGGGGGGTGGATAATGTTGATCATGAAATTGGTTACAGGAAGGAGTTAATGTCATGGGCGCACAAAAGTGGTTTGGCCGGCCATTTTGGAATTCATAAAACTTCATGCAAATTGTTAGGGAATTGTTATTAGCCGAAGTTGAAGGCAGATGTAAAGAAGTTTGTCAATAGTTGTGATGTGTGTCAGAGGGTCGGTAAACCCAATCAGCGGATTCCAAAATCGCCTCTATATCCTATTCCCGTAGTTTCCGAACCTTTTAAGGAAGTCATTATTGATGTGGTTGGACCATTACCGAAGACGCGTAGTGGTAATGAGTATATTTTGACAATAATGGATAGGATGTCTCGATATCCCGAGGCAATACCACTACGTACCATAAAAACCATTAAAATTGTTGACGTACTAATTGACTTTTTTACCAGGTTTGGGATGCCTATAATTCAATCATATTGTGGATCTAATTTCATGAGTAGGCATTTCAAAGATAAAATGGCAGAGTTGAATATAAAACATGTGACCTCTTCTCCATATCACCCCGAAAGTCAAGGAGTTCTGGAGAGATTTCATCAAACCCTGAAATCTATTGTAAAAAAATATTGTTTAATTAATGGTTTTGAATGGGATAAGGAATTACCTTATTTGTTGTTCGCTTTTCGTTCTGTCCCAAGTCAGTCTTTGGGTTTTTCGCCTTTCAACCTTGTGTTTGGTCATTGTGTTCAAGGGCCTCTCGATGTGGTTCGTGAGTCTTGGGAGGGAGACGTCCCTGAGGTTAATTTATTGGATTATGTGTCTAATCTAGGCGATAAATCAACCAAGGCTTGGAAATTTGCGGGTGAAAATTTATTATGTAGCCAAAAAAGAATGTAGTTCTTTTTTGATAGAAGGTCCAAGGCACGCGACTTTGCAGGAGGCGATAAAGTATTGGTTTTGTTACCCTTCCCAGGGAATCCATTGAAAGCTTCTTTTTCAGGTCCTTAGAAAATTTTGAAAAAAGTAAGTGAAGTTAGATATTTAGTGGAGACACCCCAAAGAAGGAAACCTTTTTAACTGTGTCATATAAATATGTTGAAGACTTATATGGAACGGGAGAAAGTCATTCCCGTAGCAACCATTGGGAATACGGTAGATTCTGAGAACAATAACCATTTTTCTTTTTCAGAGGTGGAGGGTATTGATGATAATTGTTTTAATGGATGTGAATGGCTGTCGGATAATAAAGTGTCTTTGGAAAATTTTTCGGGAGTAATTTCACATTTAGGTAAGGAAGAACAAAGGTCTTTGAAAAAATTAGTATCTAATTTTAAGGAATTATTTTCGGATGCACCGGGTAGGACTTCGGTCCTTGAACATGATGTCGATGTAGGTAGCGCCACTCCTGTGAAACGATCTCCTTACAGGTTGAATCTCTTCAAAAATGAGGTTGTAGCGAAGGAAGTGGATTGTATGTTAAATCATGACCTAATTGAACCTAGTCAAAGTCCTTGGTCATCACCGGTTGTATTGGTAAAAAAATCAGTCGGTGATTTCAGGTTATGTTTTGATTATCGTAAGTTGAATGAGTTATCTAAATCTGATTGTTATCCATTACCTCGAATTGAGGATTGTATTGATCGAATGGGTAAGGCCAAATACATTAGCAAATTCGATTTGTTGAAAGGTTATTGGCAAGTTCCTCGTTCAAAGCGGGCGAGGGCCCTGTCTGCTTTTGTAACACCACAGGGACTGTTTCAATGTAAAGTTATGCCGTTTGGTATGAAGAACGCGGCTGCCACCTTTCAGAGGTTAATGAATACTTTAGTCCATGGTTTAGAAGGATATGTTGTGTATATTGATGATATTGTCATTTATAGCGATGATTGGGAAACCCATTTAAAACGTATTAGGGCACTATTTGAGGTGTTGAAAAAGGCAAGTTTGGTAATTAATTTAAAGAAAAGTGATTTCGCAAAGGCGAAGGTGGTATATTTGGGTCATGAGGTTGGTAATGGTAAAGTTACTCCTAAGCAGGCCAATATCGAAAGTATTGAAAACATGGTAGTCCCTAAATGTAGGAGGGATGTCAGAAGATTCCTTGGTTTGAGTGGGTACTACCGAAGGTTTGTTATGAATTTTTCAGATATAGCCGATCCGTTGACAAATCTCTTGAGAAAGAAGGTAGCATTTGTCTGGACGGATGAAACGCAAAGGGCGTTTGATAATTTAAAGAGAGTATTAATTAATTTCCCTGTCTTGAGAGCTCCTGATTTTGACCTTCCTTTTTCTCTTGCCACGGATGCAAGTGACGTTGGTGTAAGAGCGGTGTTGTTGCAGAATGACGAGCAGGGAGTTTCTCATCCTGTCGCATTCTTTTCAAAAAAATGTCCTCCGCCCAACGTAGGTATTCAACTGTGGAGAAAGAGACTCTTGCTTTAATATTTGCTATCAATCATTTTCAGGTTTATCTCTCCTCCTCAGATACACCTAATAAGGTCTTGACTGATCATAATCCCCTGACCTTCATCAGCAGATACAAGAATAAAAATCAACGATTGAAGAGGTGGAGTCTCATGCTGCAAGAGTGGAATTTAGAATTTTCGCACATCCCAGGAAAAGATAATATTGTTGCCGATTTTCTCTCTCGCAGCGTTAAATATTAGATTATTGACAGACGGCTATGCAGTTATTAAAGGTAGTATCTGTATCGTTCTAATTATGGTGTGTGTGCTGTTGAAGTGGGCACGTAGTGAGTAGAAGTAAATGTATATTTAAGATTTATTAATCATGGTTTCTTTACAGAAGACTATAATGTTTTGGGTATAGTATATGGGATCTTTAAGGTTAAAAGGCGATGGTGCTCACTGGTACTTTCTAATGGTGATTAATTAGGTGGTCTAAGGTTTTGAGGTGTCAGGTACGATAAGGTTTATAATAAGTTAAGAAAAGGAGATAGGCACTAATCTGGTTATTCTCTATTTTCAGGCGCATAATTACGCTTCATCGATTTTGTTTGTTTGTTTGCGCAGGGGAGTCTTGTGGTGGTCTTCTCTGTGTCGTTTGGTGTGTGTGTGTATGTATTGGACACTATGGTGATAAGTGTGATATATAACTCTGAAATAGACAGTGGTTTTTGTGATCAACATTTATTGATAGTGAGTGATGTGTATCCCTGAAAATGAACCGTGTATTGAGTGTGGAAAAGGTTATAGCCTTTGGACTATATATACAGAATCCGGTTGTTAGTGCAATGACTCTTTATTAAGTTTATTAACGGTATGAGTGATGTGAATTTTTTAGGTTGGGTACCTATTTATCGAATGGTGATGTTTTGGCTTTCTGGTTTTGGAATGTTTACTTGTGATTAATATTAGGTTTGAGATGTTTTTAGTATTGGTTATATATTGCTATCCTTGTGAGCTGCAAACCTTGGTACTTGCCACCCTCTTTCCTTTTTTTTTTTCATGTTTTTGCAGTTTGTTTAATAATTATTTTTGAGTGTCGGTTTAATATTTCAATATGTGATAACCTGTATGTTGTAATTGAAATCACTTTAAAAAATAAAAATTTGAATTTTTTTTTTGGTTGGGTGACGAGGTGTAACATAGTTGTTATATATTTCTAAATTATTTAAGTTTTTATAGATGTATAAGGTTAAATATAGACGTATTGTTATAAGGTTAAGTATAGACGTATTGTTTTCTTTCTTTAATAGTTTGTCTTTTCACTGGTGGTTATGTTAGTGTTTATAATGGACTAACAGCTGTTTTATATTTTCAAGTGGTGTGGGTTACGTGGCTGCGCTCCTGCGTGAACGGAGGTATGGAGGGGCTTTTTGGAGAAAGGGTTCCTTAGTGTGTTTCTGAGCCTCCAACTTTGAAGGGCACGACAATTGCTGTTGGAACTATATTTATTCCTCACCATTGCAGAGCTACATTTTGAAGCTGTTTAGCTTTTTTGGATATCCTTT
>NC_090726.1:161841066-161856066 GCF_036898095.1 Palaemon carinicauda
ATGTATTGATTATTAAAAGGGTTATACGGAAAACAGAAAATATTCTTCTCCTGATATATGAAAGATTAACGAAGAGCTGCTGTATATCATAAATCTTAGAAAAAAAAATAATATTCATTGAAAAGGGACGAATAACTTGGATAAATGTTTTCTGTTTGTAACGAATGTATTATTCTCGTCACTGATACACCAATCGCAAAATAAGAATTTAAAGCCACTAATCAACCGAATCGCAGCTATTATTCACCCGAACCTCTAGTGGCACGTGAAAAACAAAAAAAAACAAATGGTGTTTAACTCCAAAGGTAGAGTTTAGCTATCATCTGCTTTTGCAGATAAATGGCTTTACAACTAATTTTTTTAAAGTTGATGGTCTTTAGCTAATGTATAACTTTTTGCGGGTCTGATATTCTCTTTTATGTTAGTCTGTTACAATCCTGAAATCACTACAGATGCGTCACGTAGAGGTTGGGATCAAGATGGGTCATCAGAAGTCCCTTTCAAGAATTCAGTAATAGAATAGAATTAAGGCTGGGCTGCAGGCGGGGTTGGCTACTTCTCATTTCAAGCAGGGAGGGCTGGCTGTTTCGATTTGTCTTTTCTTTTCAGTCATAACCGGATTTTGGAGATGGGCGTTTGTATGGGTGGCGCTAGTTACTATGAACAATATTCATTTCCATATTAGGATTTCTTTTTATTATTATCATTCTGCGTCCTAATTAGTTTCCTTAGAAAACTCCCACTTCAATCACACCATAGAAGATTCTTGGACAATTTTTTTTATGTTATATGGACATCATGTTTCTGACTATAGGGATCAAGGCCATGACATCTTCGCCCAAACAAGATAATATCTTTATTTCTGCAGGAACTTTTCATCTAGGGTTTTTTTTTTTTTTTTTTTTTTTTTTTTTTTTTTTTTTTTTTTAAGTTGACGGCAGTTCGTTGATTACAAATCGACAAGTCCAGCCAAAAAAAAAAGAAAAAAAACATTAGAGAGGAATACTGATATTATTGTTCATCTTCACATAATAGAATGCATATTAAGAAATTGGCAATAGATACCCAACAAGGCACTTGAACAATAATATTGAATAAATTTAGGCTTTAAATGTTTTAATACTAAGTATTTTTTTCCAATTTTACACAGGAAACATACAATAATGATTTTTTCCTTAGAGAATTAAAGTTTGAATCCAAAATATGTCTCTACTAATAACTATAGATCAAGAAAAAAAATTGAACCCCTAAAAGTAGAAGCCTTGCTATTGTGGGTCCTCAATAATCTTGATCAGTCTATGAACAAGAAATTTCCTTGTTTGACAAACAATTGGTAAAAATGGAAGTACTTCAATTTTGCAGGTAAAAAAGACCCATAGTGCATTCAATTAAAACCTTTTTAGAATATATCAACTTGTAGATTTCGTGTTGAAATTACCAACTTTAAATATAAAATATTAAATATTGCCTTTTAGGGTAATATAGTCTGGATTATTCAATGTTCATATGTAAAGACGTTTATTTCATGATGATTAATTTGCTTCTCTCTCTCTCTCTCTCTCTCTCTCTCTCTCTCTCTCTCTCTCTCTCTCTCTCTCTCTCTCTCTCTCTCTCTCTCTCTCTAAGAAAATAGAATAAAGCTTTTGCATTTGTTTTAGATATTTCACGCTTAATACAAGCGAATCAATGCAATTTTTTTTATAAACTCTATATTATAATGGTTCTTTGATATTATATGGAGTCAGAAGAAAGAAAAAAATGACTAAAATGGTCTTGTTTAATTCTATTTAATCTTTTTTACCTACAAATCAACAAGTTCTTTTCCTTGGATTACTGTGTGCACACTAAAACCTGTACCTATCATTAACAGAAAAAATCTGAATTTAAATTCACAATTAGCAAATCCTATTTGATTATGAATTTCACTTAAATTTCTGTTTTACGCGTCACCTGTTGTCACTATATTAATCTTTGGGGATGTGTTTTTGCGTTTAAAAATATACTGTTAAATCAGGTGCATATTTTCTGACCATATTTGCTAATAGTTTTTACCTTTTCATTGTATGAAGCTATAGATTCTTTCCACTGACTGGTTCGTAAAAATATTATAAGGATTATCTAAATATAATTAGCAGTACTTCTACATGAAAAAAATAACATTTATATATGAAACAAATTGTAATATTTTTTTTTCTTCTAAAGAAAGGAAATGAAACCTGTCCTTATTCCATCAGGAGGAGATTTAGAAAGGAATCTAACGATTAGCTTAGAGTCCAGAAAGAATTTGTGATATCAGTTTTAGGAAAACTTTATAGCTTATATAGAAATTATTTATCAAATATCCATATCATGAAATTTATAAATAACATATAATTAAACATCAATTTCTGCAGAAACAGTGTGGTTTGAATATCCTTCTTGCTCTTGTAATGGAAAAGCTAAAATTTCTCTAACTGTTCTTCATTATGTATACAGTTGTAAATAAGTAATGTAGAATATTTTATATGCAGAGATTTTATTTCAATCATAAATTCTATAATGAATCAAAAAATTTGAAAATATAAGCTGCTTTGAAGAAGTATTTCATGTGTTTAGTTTAAATCTACCATCTAATCGTCTGAAAAAAAGAAAAAAGAAAACATAATGAGTTCAATAAAGCATACCAGAATAGGTCCTTGCAATAGACAAAAGAAGAAATAGTGGCAGAAGACAAAAGACAAAAATAAACAAATTTTAAATGATAAAAAAACACCTATCCTTTCACTGATATTACGTGAGAGAAGTAATGAAGAATAAACAGAATTACGAACATTTCTCATCTTTTCACAAATATCATCAAGGTAAAGCAATAACAGATATTGTAGTTATTCCTATGAAGAATTATGATAAAAGTTTTTACTAAGGTTTACTGTATCTAGTAAACTAATAGTCATGGAAAACCATGTTTTTTTTTTCTCTAAAGACATTAATACTTTTAAACCAATAATGTATATTTCAGTGCAACACTACAAAACCATCTTGGATTATCCACACATTAGACATTTTTTCATTCATACATTTCAATTGAAATAACACGAGAACTTACTACAGTAAACTCGATAGAGATAGTGCTGTGGGTTCTCAAAGATATATCGAATGTCACTTTAATTTTACTCATTTTCGATTATCATATTTTTCCTTATGTTCTGTTTAGTTGTGTCTTCAATTTCATGAACCAATAGTAAAATGTTCCATGTTCCTACAAGCTGCAAGTCATTGAGAGGAAAATGGTAAAGGAGGTAGAATTTATGTCTAACCCCACTCTATTCATGGGTCATTAACACACAAAACGTGTATTATCATGATCTTGGACAAGTGGAAGGAAATACCATACTGTTTGTTTTTGTGCCTATTCAAATTGGTCTTAGTCATCAACAAATACGTATATTCCATCATATTCAGTCGGTTCTTTTTTCAAATTTGCAATGTGTACATTATCCAAGAGTAGTTTATGAGTCAAAGACGAGATGAATGCCACTGATTAACTTTATTACGACGCAACGAGTATACATACACACTAGATACCCGCAAGGTCACAAAATACAGACATGCTATTTCTTGTCAAACTGTCAACATGTTCTGTTAACAGTTAAAAATGAAGTAGGCAGACAAGTTCAAACAAGTTGCTATCAGTGCGAGGGAAGAGCGAGGATACAAACGATAATATATACAAAGAAGAGAAATGTCGTTACTATGTACGCTCTTGTGACACACAGGTGGTTCATGGCTCCTCTCTAAAAATGACATGCTGTACATGTTAAATAGGGCCCCCTGATATAGAGAGGTGAACTGTAGGTGGGTCATCTGGCAGAAGATAAGCAGGTTTTACACGATCAATGGAGACCCAGTCTTCTTTGTCACGAATGTTTAGTAGGAATGCTTTCGGATTGCATCGGATCACAAAGAAAGGGCCTGTGTAGGGGACGTTAGAGGTGCCTTGCTAGTGTCGTTACGTTGGAAGACATGCGTTGCATAGTGCAAATCTGTCGATTTGTGATGCTTTGCTGGGAGCTTGTAAGTCTTGTGGCATGGAGTAGAATTTTCCTGGACGTGACACAAACACTGGAGATTGTCGGAGAATGTTGTAAAAGCAAAATATTCAGCAGGGACGACCAACGGGTCGCCATACACCATTTCAGCTGCCAAGACATCCAGGGTGTCTTTAGGAGTGGACTTTAGTCCCAGGAGGACCCCTGGAAGCTGAGTAAACCAGTTGGAGTCCTTGCAGCAGTATATCAAAGCTGCTTTGAGGTTGCGATGAAAACGTTCAACCATTCCTTTGGCATCGGGTTAGAGGCAGTTGTCTGTTGTAGGGTTATGACCAGGATATTCACTAATGATATCCACAATTGAGAGGTGAAAGTGCCACCCCTATCAGAAGTAATATGCTTAAGGATAACAAATCTTGCTATCCATCCTAAGAGTAAGACAGCTGTACATGAGGCAGACGTTGCAGTTTCCACGGGAATGGCTTCAGGCCAACAAGTAGAGCGGTCGATGATGGTAAACAGGTAATGATATCTTTGTGATGTGGGTAGGGGGCCTACAACGTCGACGTGAATGTGGACGAAACAACGCTGAAGTTAAGGAAAGGTTCCCACTCCTAAATCGGTGAGTCGATGTACTTTGGATTTGGCAAGAAGAACAGGCGTGGACCAAATCCTTAGCATCCTTAGTACCATGCCAAATGTACTTTGTCTTCAGCACCTGTGCAGAAGAATGGCGCGAGGGATGTGAAAGGTAGTGAATAATATCAAACACCTATAGGCACATGGGAGCAGGAATCGAAGTTCGCGGTATACCAACACTGACATCACAGAGGAGGGTAGTTTTGGAGCCGTCGAAGGAGACGTTTTTTCAACGGAGGGATGTGCAGAATGTCCTACACGTTTGATACTCTGGATCCTGTTGTTGGGCCTCAGACAAGGCATTGTAATCTAATCCCAGTTGAACGACGGGCAACGAGTTTCTTGACAGGGCATCGGCCATGGGATTCATTTTCCCAGGGACGTGTTGTAGGGTGCAATTGTATTCAGTCACGGTGGAGATATGTCGGTGATGATGGGCAGAATAGGCCTCAGTCTGTCAACTGAAGGGAAGCACCAGAGGCATGTGGTCTGTGCGAACGACAAAGGGCGTACCTTCTAAGAAATTGCGAAAGTGACAGACAGCCAAGTGCACCGCCAGCAATTCATGTCTATAGGCACAGGGGAGCAGGAATCCAAGGTTGCGGTCTACCAGCACTGACGTCACAGAGGAGGGTGGTGTTGGAGCCGTCGAGGGGGACGTTTTCTCAATGGAGGGATGTGCAGAATGTCCTATACGTTTGATACTCTGGATCCTGTTGTTGGGCCTCAGCCAAGGCTCTGTAATCCAATCCCAGTTGAGCGACGGGCAACGAGTTTCTTGACAGGGCATCGGCAACGGGATACATTTTCCCAGGGACGTGTTGAAGCGTGCAATTGTATTCAGTCACGGTGGAGATATGTCGGTGATGACGGGCAGACTAGGCATCAGACTGTCGACTGAAGGCAAGCACCAGAGGCATGTGGTTTGTGCGAAGGACGAAGGGCGTACGTTCTAAGATATTGCGAAATTGACAGACAACTAAGTGCACCGCCAGCAATTCCCGAACGAAGGTAGAATAACCCAATTCTGTCATTGACAGTTTTTTAGTTTTCAGCTGAAGAAGGCCAATGGACGGGGAGAGCTGTTGAAAACCTTCTTGAGTAATGCACCAGTAGTGATGGGGCTGGCACCAGTGGAGAGAAGGCGAAGGGAATGTGGGACGAGAAAAGTGAGAGCATCAGCGGTTGATAGTGCATTCGTTGGATTGCAGAAGGCCACTTCTGGAAGGGGATACCACTTCCAGTCTTTTGGCTTACCCTTGAGGGAGGTGTAGATGGGAGGAAGAGTGGCGGGAATGGCTGGCAGAAAACGGTGATAATAGTTCATTAGGACCAAGAATTCCATCAGTGCTTTGACGGTCGAGGGCGACGGGAAGTTCTAAATGGCTGCTACCTTCTCAGGGAGGGGATGGGCTCCTTCGAAAGTGATGCAGTGCCCTAAGAACGATACTTCGTTGACACCAATAGTACACTTGTCGTACCGGACTACAATGCCGTTTTGTTTGCAGGCAGTCGAGCACGATGCGCAGGTGACGGAGGTGTTCCTCTTTTGAAGAAGAGAACCCAAGTATGTCGTCCACGTAATACACACAGAAGGGGAGGTCCCTAAGATGCCATCCATGAGACGTTGAAAAGTGGCCCCAGCATTACAAAGGCCAAAAGTAATAGTAATTGAAGGTGTATGTACCGAAGGGCGGGGTGGCGACAGTTTTGGGGATGTCTTCTAGGTTCATAGGCACCTGATAATACCCCTTCAGGAGGTCGAGCATAGAGAAAACCTTTGCCTCGTGCAGGTAAGAGATCAAGTCAGCGATGTTTAGGAGGGGCTAGTTATATGGTTCTGTTTACATGTTCAGACGCCTGTAATCCCCAAACGAATGGAGGGAGCCGTCTTTTTTCAACACGATGGGTAAGGGTGGCGACCCGGGGCTAGAGACCTTTTGGCAAAGGCCCATTTCTTTCATTTCCGCGAACGTCTTTTTGGCGGGTGCCAATCAATCCGGTGCCAGACGTCAGAATTTGACAAAGACTGGGGGTCCCTTCGTCTTGATATGGTGATAAATACCATGATTGGCACGAGCCGTGGGCGTTTGGCGAAGTTTTGGTCGGGAAACTTCCGGGTATAACATGAGGAGGTGAGCGTAGACATCCGTGGGTACGCTGATGTTGTGAGCGAGGCTAGAGGGGGCGGGTTGAAGAGGTTTTGACAAGAATGAGTCTGCGTTGACCTATCGTCAGTGGGCGGCATCCACCAGAAGGAGGAAATAAGAGAGGAAATCCACACCAAGGACTGGCAATGCAAAGTCAGCAACGATAAACATCCAATTAAATTTGTCGTTTCCAGATTATAATATAAAGTTTTCGTAACCGTAGGTGGGAATCGCATATCTGTTGGCAGCTACCAGGCAGACGTCAGCAGACTTAGACAGATTAGGCCGTGTCCTGAAGAGTTCCCTTACCAAAAGAAAACGACAAGAACCCGCGTCTACCAAAAATAGCACGCCCGTTCCTGCATCGTGTAAAAAGAAAAGATTAGAATCACGGGAGGCCACCGTCATGAGTGATGGCCTACTTACAAGTTTTTTGGCCACTGAAAATCCTTGGCACATTTCTTCGCGGCAGCCCTGAATCTGGAGGGGTAGTAGCAAAACTTCAGCCGAAGGGTGGCAGTAAGTGGCTTCATAAGTCGTTGGTTGGAGCGCGAGCGAGTGGTGGGAGATGGGTGTCTTTTTCTCCACTCAGGCATGTCACGGGATAGGCGTGTGTGTTCTGCTGGATTCATGTCAGCTTCGGTTGACGTTGAATAGGTATCCTCTTCGTCAGGAGTGGAGACGTTGATGGAGGTCATGAGGGTCGTGAAGTGGCTGATCATAAGGGCGTCGGCTTTGGTCATAAAGTCCCTTATGGGTGAACTATCGACATCGTGTAAGGCAGCGCGTACAGGTTTGGGTAAACGACGTACACAAAGGACCGGAATTAGGTTCACCTCACGAGGAAAGCCATGTGTAGCAGGTTGCAGGCGAGCGATACTGGTCATTTCCCTGAGGGCAAACAAAGCCCTTTGGTCCCCAAATGGTTGTTGAACGAGCTGAAAAAGCTTTGTTATATGGGCGTCTGGCGACGACGAGTACTGCTGCAGAATGCATGTTCTAAGGGCATCATAAACTTTTGGTGTGTCTCCTTGTTAACAAAGCCAGTCGGAGATTTATGTTCGCTGCGAGAACATAATCTGCTTCTGTGGTTGCGCCAGTAATGCTCTTCATGCAGAACTGGATTTCTGCGTGCCTAAACCAAGCAAATGCCTCTCCACTGGCGAATGACGAAAGTTTGAATGGGGCGGCGCCAACTTCTGTGGAGCCCACCATAGTAACAGTAAGGGGGGAAAGGCAGGAAGAGCGAGTCGCACTCTGGTGTCACCAATGTGACAGTCCTAGAGTAGGTTGTGAGTCAATGGCAAGATTAATGCAACTGAGTGTTTTTATTACGACTCATCAAGTATATATACACCCAAGGTCCCGGTAAGAAGGTCACAAAATACAGACATGCTAGTTCGTGTCAAACCGGTTCTGTTAACAGTTAACAATAAAGTACGCAGACAGGTTAATTGTTGTCAGTGTGAGGGAAGAACGAAGATACAAACGATAATATATACTAAAAAGAGAAATATCGTTACTATGCACGCTCGTGTGAAACACGAGAGGTACAAAATATTACTTAAGTTATTTTGATCTCAAATACCTTACTAAAGCCTTTATGAAAATAATAAACTCTACGCTCGCTGAATTATACACAGAAAAATATAACATGTTCACACATGTTACTTTTCGTATGAAGTTACGAGTGCTTCATATTTCATTACATGTCATTGAGGTTAATGACACTGCACTTGTTATGAAAGCCAACTAATAGTATTTAGAATTGAAACACGAGAGAGAGAGAGAGAGAGAGAGAGAGAGAGAGAGAGAGAGAGAGAGAGAGAGAGAGAGAGAGAGAGAGAGAGAGAGAGAGAGAACAAAATTGATGAACATGAAAAAGGCATCTCTACTTAGGAAGACTTTGACTATTCCAGATTAAAACCGAACAGTATTAGTTTTATATGTTTGGTGATATGTACAAAAATTACTGTTAAAATCGCTGATGCATGGTATGCATATGATACGCATTATTCATAATAAAAATGTATTAAAAAATACTTATGCTTTTTTGTCACCATAAATAATCCTTTCCAGGTCTGGGACAAAAATACTTTGGGGGAGAGGAATGTGTAATAGTTGAATAGAAAACTCTTGATACATGAAACATCATTCAGCATTCATATCTTTCATGGAAAGTTTTGTTATCAGAATCTGAAAGTAAAAATAAATTCTATTAAAAGAAAAGTATGTTCATAAGTATGCAATAAGGTTTCTCTGATTCTTTTGGATAGATAAACTTATTAAAAGGAATGATATACCCGTTTTCCTTACAGGATGTAGTTCTATATATTAGTATCTGAGGAAAAAAAACACAGCATGGTTAGTGCCAAATCCCTACTTTATTAGCTTAATCATCGATAAAGCCTCTGAGCATCTTTAAATCATTACCAACACCACACACTTCAAACAAATTCATAGATGGCTCATCAGAAACTTGACGAATGCTCATCCAAACACTGAGCAAGTCATATATAAATCGAATACATTGCTCAGTGAAGTTTTATTACAATACCTTCAGAAAATTATCCCTTTGATGCCATACCTTATAATATCCTGATAATTTTATATTGCTTTATTAGCTACATGAATTTTTACTACTTTCCGCAGTTTATGCTACATAAACCAATTAAATTCCGTATCTGTCAACACCAACCACTTTACACTATATCTACTGTCATCTTAATCTATTATTCCTTGCGTCGTTATTTTTTTCTGCTAAAGATAAGTAAAATATCTATATCTAATTGTTTTTATGTGCTCCTTTCATATTTTTGGAAAAAAAATAAATAGGAATTCTGTTTTTCTTTATATAGAATAAAAATAAGTTGCTATAAAATGAAGGCATTTATACTTTTAGATATTAATATTTTCAAATTAGAATAAAATCGAGTAAAGGCAAGTAAGAAAACTGAATATTCATCATAGTTATGAAAGGACAAACCTTCTAAAAATACATTGAAATACATTGAACTCGTGATTTTTTATCCTTTTTTTTTATCGAGATGAGGTTACAATCCTTTAATATCGGCGCACGTGTCATGTGAACTCATTCTTTCATGCCAAGTTCTCATATCTACGAACCTTTACTTTTGTTGGCACAATTTGTGGAGGGGCTGAAAATGAAAGTTGGGTTTGGACATTTTGCAATACATTTCCATCAACGTAAAAAAAACAAACGGGACAGAATTCGTAGTGTTTTGAATTATATAACAAAATGCATATATATTTTGCGAGTATTTTTCTGTCATTCATTTTTTATTTTAGTTATTTTGTGGGGCTTGGGCACTTTATATTTTCTCTATCTTTTATGATCAATATCATTTACCGTTATATGATTCCTAAGGTAATGATTCTGACCAAATATTGCTTATAATCTAGATGGAACAAATAAGTGTAGGTTTAGAACCAAAATTCCAAGATTTATCAGTGCTGATTTTATCTTTTATACCTTTTTATATAAAGATGAAACTTTCTGAATACATTTACATAGTATATTTAAATTAGATAGATGAATATCTTGATTACCACAGCCGATGCACTGGTACCTGGTAGGATTGGTCAGTGTCCTTGTCTGAGCGTAACAAAGAATATGTAATCAGTGGACCGAATAAATAAACCAATAAAGGGAAGAAGGTCAATATTATTTATTATTTTTTTTTTGGTTAGATTGGTGGTTCTATAGATTGACTCTACTTACTAAAATTTAATTTCTTATTTCATATACAATTAATATTAGTCTATGCAATTTATTGAAGCTTATTTTCTGAAATACTAATCTTTTTGTTAGATTAAGCTTAATCAAATCATAGGTAATTTTATTAGCAATTGGTAATTCAAATTAAAATTCATTATTTGTCAGTATTCATTTGTTGATCAAACCATGGAAGTCCGCTATAATATAATATCTATAGTTTTCAGTTATCAAGATTCTTAAAGTTTTAATGAAAAAGCTGAATTTATGGACATTGATTTTATAAAACTCTTGACGGACATTATCTATACATTTTTTTTTAATTGTAGTGAAAGAAATATATCAAATAACCATGCGGTTAAATACTATGTTAAAAAGGACAAAATGGTAAACTAAAATAATGTTGATTCAAATATGAAAAACAATAAAAGATATTCATTATTATAGATGGATGCATTTTCTTTATAACCAGCGCCAGCAAAAACTTACCAGGATTACAATTAGGTCCACCAAAAAAAAAAAAAAAAAAAAAAAAAAAAAAAAAAAAAAAAAAAAAAAAAAAAAAATCTCAGTGCTTTTCAGTACTGATGTTAACTGAAATATAATATTACTAGAATTGCAAAAACAGTCTCATAATATGTAGTCAAATACATAATGGGAGCGTGATAGACTCTAGATTTGTGCAATATATGCAATAATATTTAAAATATAAGCCTTGTTCTGCATTAACTTGGATTTCTTTAATCCTCTATAGCTTCTTTGTGGGAAGGAATCTTATCGTAATCCAAATTATGATTAAACTATAAAACAAGAATTTAGAAGGTCAAGATTAAAAATGTTTATATCATCTCTACATCAACCTTTGGCTTGAAATTCAGTACGTCTAAAACACTGGTCAAGTAATCTGAATGTTGATTACCATGTAGCAGAAAAGATAGGTTTTAGCTTATAATAACCTAAAAGAAAATTCATGCAAGAATACTGCAGGTTTGAAAGCATTTTAAAAACTCCAAGTAAATAATAGGTTTTAGATTTTCCCGGTATCAACAATAAATAATGAAAAATCTGTTCATTCTCTCCTTCAAAACAAGAGGAAGTAAAGACAATAATATATTCATCTATTTGAAGAAACTTAGGCCTTCTTTTTTGCTCTCTCGAACACAAAGATTCTTTTACTGCCTAGACTTTGAGGAAGAAATTTCTTTAATGTATTTAGTGTCTTCATATATTCATCTAAAATATACAAATTCACTAATATGATAATGATATGTAAATGAAATATAAAATTTTTATCTAGATTAAGTATCGAATACTTATGAATGAGTTTAATGTATTTTCAATTATCAAAGGAGGATTAGAGACGCCAAAAGATTGAAGAAATTTTAATTAAGTAACTTGTATATTAGGGAGTAGATTAGAAAGTAAGAAGACTCAGAAAACGAGATTTGATTCAAATTACACTATTGCTTTGCTTGAATTAATTGAAATTATCAATTGCTTCAAGAAGACCATAAATAGAATTTCGAATTTCGTAAAGAACATATTTAAGTCATATGAGATATCTTCAGCCTTTGCTATAAAGAAATTTGAAAAGAAAGTTCAAAATGTAAAAATTATCTAAAATTGTACAGTACTAATATTAGGTAAATTGAATTTGCAATATTCATTGAGCATTATTATTCTTGTGAATATATTCTTTAATACTAAATGAAAATATTATTGAATATAAGTTGATGGATTTTCTTTGATAATATGTATATATTTATATGTGAAAAAATATTAAGAACTACAAATATCTAAGAGAGAGAGAGAGAGAGAGAGAGAGAGAGAGAGAGAGAGAGAGAGAGAGAGAGAGAGAGAGAGAGAGAAATACACACACACATCACACACACACACACACACACACACATATATATATATATATATATATATGTATATATGTATATATATATATATATATATATATATATATATATATATATGTATATATATATATATATATATATATATATATATATATATATATATATGTATATATATATATATATATATGTATATATATATATATATATATATATATATATATATATATATATATATATATATATGTATATATATATATATATATATATATATATATTTATATATATATATATAATGTATATATATATACTGTATGTATATATATATATATATATATATATATATATATATATATACATATATATATATATATATATATATATATATATATATATGTATATATATATACTGTATATATATATATATATATATATATATACATATATATATATATATATATATATATATATATATATATATATATATATGTATATATATATATATATATATATATATATATATATATATATATATATATATATATATATAAATATACATATACATATATATATATATATATACTGTATATATATATACATAATTATATATATATTTATATATATACATATATACATATGTATATATATATATATACATATACATATATATATATATATAATATATATATATATATATATATATATATATATATATATATATATATATATATATATATATATATATATCGCTCCATTCTTAAAATAGAACCTTTAGTTGAGATTTCAATACATTTTTTCTTATACGAAAAATGCATTTTTCCAACAAACGTAATTTGCAAAAGTGAAAAGAACTTTGGAATAAAAGACTTTTGTTACCATGACCAAAGCTTTTAAAAACGCTTTGTGCCCACTCTGTCCAAAGCAATATAAAGATTTTTTATACAATGAGATTCCTCCGTTCCTAGTCGTGAAACTGGATAAAAAATATGTATATACTCTTTTGGATAATGGAAGGCAGATATTGGTGAAAAAGACCGATAGAGAATGTAAATCTATAACATAAAGCTTAAAAAAAAGCTAGGGTAAAAGATTTAAAAAATAAAAAAGTCTGCCTTACATAACTCAAATAATTTTACTTGCATTATAACAAAAGAGATCCTAGACATACAGAATATACTTGAATAATTATTGGGGGGGGATTGTCAATATCATAATGATCACCTACTTTCTATTCTCAGATGATAAATGATTGCATTGCATTTCATTCGATAATAAAAAAATAACAGTGATGATCGAGTCTTCCATATAGCCCATATCATGATGCTTTTATCAATATTGTTTTCTTGCATAGCTACAGGTTTACTCAATAACACTATATATTGCATATCATAAACACGCTCTCTAGATCATAAAAGGTTCATAAATATAATATATATATATATATATATATATATATATATATATATATATATATATATATATATATATATATATATGTATATATATATATATGTATATATATATATATATATATATATATATGTATATAAATATATATATATATATATATATATATATATATATATATATATATATATATATATATATATATATGTATATAAATATATATATATATATATATATATATATATATATATATGTATATATATATGAATATATATATATATATATATATATATATATATATATATATATATATATATATATATTTATATATATATATATATATATATATATATATATATATATATATATATATATATATAAACATTTCCTTTAGAATTCAATATAGAAACGTTCATAAATACTATGTTACCTGTATAAGAATAAAGAATATCCAGTCCAAACAAAATTCAAATCAATAAACACATATATTAAAGAAATTTCAATTACCTAGAAAAAAAAAATCTGATATTCCGAAGACATCTGGACAGATGTCATGTGAAAATTGGGGAAAAATATATATTAATTTTCTTTTGTCTCCCTGAATTTAGTATTAGTCTAACCACGATTATAAATTTTATGAAGACTCACACGAATATCCTTAGGTATACAAGGAATTAAACACTTGTGATTATGGACCTGCCGATAAATAAGGAAGTAAAGACATAACATGTTTGTTAGTGTTTATTTCTGCAAACGATAGTGATTGGTGGTCCAGCGTCTTTGGCTGTTGCATAAGTGCTGTATGAGGTGAGTTCCCACGGTAACCTTTTTGCCTACCAAACTCCGTATATCGCATCAAACACAGTAGGGCAACAGTCGTGATGGTTTGCGTAAACGATCAACCCGTACTCGGTATATGCTTATAGGTTATCTGCCTTTATAGGCTTATAAATAATATGGGCTTGACTTGATAATTATCTCATGTATGCAACGCGCAGAGAGAGAGAGAGAGAGAGTGAGAGAGAGAGAGAGAGAGAGAGAGAGAGAGAGAGAGAGAGAGAGAGAGAGAGAGAGAGAGAGAGAGGATACGTGATAGAAGAGGGCAAGGAGGGAAGGAGAGGGAATACTAAAGTGGAGGATTCCTGGTTGTGACATACGTCAGACCTACGTCTCGGAAA
>NC_090726.1:161863566-161871066 GCF_036898095.1 Palaemon carinicauda
ATATATGACAACACTATCAACTTCAAGAATACCATGAAGAACTAGAAAATTATACTTAAATATTTTGGAAAGTGGAGGGTAGAGATCAAAAGGACTATTAATCCCATGACAATACTACTGGAAAAGATCAAAGGACGAGTACTAAATCATAAAAGGAGGGAACAGTAGAAAACACTAGATGTTAATGGAGGAGATCGAGCTGTTCGGAAAATACGATAATAAAATAGAAATGCTAATGCA
Organism: Palaemon carinicauda; assembly: GCF_036898095.1. NCBI lineage: Eukaryota > Metazoa > Arthropoda > Malacostraca > Decapoda > Palaemonidae > Palaemon > Palaemon carinicauda. The sequence continues at coordinate 161,863,807 of NC_090726.1, forward strand.
AATAGTAAGTATTGTATCAAGAGACATCTGGATGGAGGTTAGAAAAGAAAAGTGCACTTTAATTGGCATAGAAAGGGGAGAAGTAATAGTGAGTGAATGGATAAAGCTGTCATATGTAAATGTCATCAAGACCTTACATAAAGCAGGCTATAAATACCTTAGTGTAATAGAAAGGGAAAAAACCCCAAGATATGAAAGAATGGATGAGAAGGATATATATGCAAAAAAATAAAAGCTATAATGAAATCGAAGATTAATTTTTAAAACATGGTAAGTGCTCTAAACACTAAGGCGGGGATATCCGGGTACAGTGCTGGAAGAGTGGAGTGAATAGATATAAAAATTAAGAAGATAATGGATATGTTACAAACTCTGCACTTTAGGCGAACATTGACAGGCTCTATAAATTATTCAGTGAAAGAGGAAAACGGCTCATTAGTACAGAAGATTGTGTCAACACTGATAGTTGAGCGCTTGGGCAGTGCCTTAAGACCACTGATGATGATTTTGCTAAAATGTGCATTAGAAGAAAATTGGATAAAGGAGGATGAAGACCCAGAAGTAAATAAGAAGTGGACAGGAAAAAAAGCACTAGAAGAATAGCAAAGAAAACAAATTAATAGAAAATTCATGAGAGACTGAATAATTGGCAAGTAATGAAATATGGCAGAGGCTACAGAGGGATAAACTTAAGAGGGAAACTGAAGGGATGTCAATGGCTACACAATATAAGCCACTAAGTACAAGATATACTCAAAGAGCAATAGACGGAACTATCATCTCATTAAAGTTCAGGAAAAATGTTAAAGAGAGAAACCATAAATCAGATTGCCAATGAATGTTCAGTGGTTGGTCAGAATAAATATAGTAAACATAATACATAGGCTAAAGTTTTCAATGGAGGCTTTGTAGGAAATACCAAACACAATGAGGTAGAAAATGGAACGATCATCAACCTCAAGCTATGGTAGGATATAATCAGGATAAGTTACTCTGGTGCTACAGTACACGGACAAATAGGGTGACACCTTCACATCAATCTGGTCAATAAGACAACAAAGAAAATATTATTCATAGATGCCAAGGTATCGTGGGACTCAGGAGTGGAAGATAAGGGGTGAGGAAAGATAGAATAAGACCATGAAATTTTAATTGAATTGAGAAGACTATGGAATATGCTGGTAGAAATATAGCCGATAATCATAGGAGCACTTAAAACCATGCTTAAATGATTGAAGTTTATTCTCGGAAAACTGGAAACCGATAAAACCCAAGGACTAATGCAAATAAGCATTCTACTGGATACAGCAAATATAGGCATATTTCACATAAGCAATTTGAAACTGTACAGTTGCGACCAGGCGGTTAGAAATCAATGTAGATCAATGAAGCCATTAACACACTTTGGAAAATAACAATGAGTTAGAATAACTGGACGGAAGGGATCTCCAAATATCATACACTGCTAAACCGTGTGGCACACTTAAGAAGTTTATCACGCCCTACTGACGAGATGTTTTCTCATGCTGCTATTTTTCAGTGATTGATATAATTTGTCTTATTATTATTATTATTATTATTATTATTATTATTATTATTATTATTATTATTATTATTCGTGATAAGATATACCTCAAGTCAATAATTTCCTCATCATCACATTATTTATAACATTTATTGAGAGCTTTAATGATACCAAATGCATAAGTAATAAGGAATAAAGAAAAAATAAATAAAATTAATTGTTTTTTTCATTAGGTATCAAGTCAGCTCATCAAAACTGCTAAATGAGATTGTATGCTTTACTAGTTTGGCCGTTAAGGTGAAATACTGGGCTACATATTTGAAAATTGTACGAACTTTTCCCATGAAAGATTACTGCCTACCTAAAATGCTGGCAACTTCATAAAAAAATTTTGTAAAGATGTTCATCCATTCAGCTTTTTGCTGCTTTCGTTCTTTTACAATATTTTTTTTTGTTTTTATTTTCTTTTTTTTTTAGAAAAGTGTATATGTATTATCATTAGATATGAATAAAAAAAGTAAATGTAATATATCCCAAAAAATTTAAGTGTGAACATAAAGATTATGAAACAGATAGATTCTTATTAGTAGGTGCTTCAAGCTTCTATGAATACCCTATCAAATAGCTTTTATGGACAGACTCCAAACTAGAATTCAGAATGCCTCAATAAAGAATTCCATTAAAAATTTGAAACAATAATTAATTACGACTTACCTCATGCTTTACGTTGGTAAAGCAAGCAATAATTTTTATTTCATGGGCCGCTTTGATTGCAAGAGAAACACTGAAACAGAAAAGGCAGTACAGGCCTTTCCCCAAAATTCAGGTTACATTTGAATTTGGATCGTTATTATATGTATTTTATTGTTTATATCAATTATGGGAAAATCGGAACTCAGATGATAGTAAGGAGAGGTGTGTTGATGGTGTTTTAATGACTTCAGCCTCAATTTGTTTTAGATTATTTTGTGCTAGGATTTAGACAAATCTCTTCATCTTTTTCGACTCTGGGAAGTGAAAAGATATTGAAGAATTTCCTGGGTTTCCCAATTGTATGACGATTTCAATGATTTTTAACATTTATTTTATACGGTCTCCAGATAAAATATATATGAAAATTTTTTGGTAGTACGTCTTATTTTGTAAAGATTATTATACTAAGCTAGTACAATAACAATTGCATTTTTTTAATACATAATGGATCTCTATTAGATGTCTAGAAAATTCTATTGGGCTATATATCACTCCTTATTTATAGTATATAGATATGCTAACATTTGACAGATACTAAAAGGATGTCAGATTTTTTTTTTTTAGATTGTTCTTCGCTCTTACCATTTCTTCATTCTCAACAAACAAACTGTTGATAAAAGAGTTGCCTGGAGAAGAACCAGACATAATCATAATGAACATATCTATATGTCAACCAAATTAGTATTTGTATATAGGAGAGAGAGAGAGAGAGAGAGAGAGAGAGAGAGAGAGAGAGAGAGAGAGAGAGAGAGAGAGAGAGAGAGAGAGAGAGAGAGAGAGGGTTTATAAAGATGAACCGTATTTCTTTATTTAATATCATATCCGTTTGTCATTATTCCTATATGGAATGGCTATAAATGAACATGATTTTATAGAGCTGTTTCAAATTATTTTCGATTTTCTTATCTGGATATCCTTATTAGTTTTTTTTTAATTATCATAGTTTGAAAATATCATTATAATCGTAACCTTTCTCTAATATTTCATATTTCGTTTATTTTATTTGTGTATTTTTGTAAAGACCCGATTAGATCGGAAGTTCTTTAAACTAGAAAGGCTGATGGCATATATTTTTTACTGGTATGGTTATTTTATGCTGCTGTCTAAATGATCGAAGCCTTTACTGAATTTAAGCGGGGATGAGCATTATCTGCTTAATGAGGGACGGTTAAAATGATGAACAACACAGAAATAATGACATTAACTCCGCAATGTTTATTCGTGAATGACATTAAGTTTTGATCAGCGAAACATTTCCTGGGAAATAAACTATTTTGAAGCTATTCAACGGAAACAATTTTGTGGAAAATTATGCTTTCAGTAGTGCTTTTCAAAAGCCGCGTGGCTCGAAGAATGTTTATATGATATAAAGAGTAGAATATTATATGAGGTGAAAAAATCTCTTGATTAAAAACACGTGAATTAATATTTATAATCTGGTTAGTATTTTTATATTCAAAACATGATATAGACATAATATTGAATAAAAAAAAAAAACACTAAATGCACGTATATTTATATATCAGTATTTGGCGAAGATGATTGAACACTTTTGGATACTATATATAAGTTTTATTGCTTACATATGTCAAGATTTCATAATATTTACTAATTTTTAATAGACGCTAACGAAGAGAGAGAGAGAGAGAGAGAGAGAGAGAGAGAGAGAGAGAGAGAGAGAGAGAGAGAGAGAGAGAGAGAGAGAGAGAGAGAGAGAGATCATAGTTAAAGGCGGTTAGATAATGATATATGTTTTAAACTCTCTTATTATGCAGTCATCTGATTTCAATGTCAAGTTCTCTTGATTATTTTGTGTATATTTGCTAATAAAGAATTTCTTATCCTTAGTCTATATGAATATGCAGTTCATATTCTCAAAGCCCATGTTTGTGATTATAATAAATGAGAAAGGGAGTGAGAGAACTACTCTGTAATGAAACGCATACATAATTAGGCTAAATGCTGTTTGAATTTCCTTACTAACAAAATCTTGCCTCTAGTTCACGGCTTCCGTTTTCAAATTGGATTTTGTAAATTATGTAAATGGTTGCTGAAAAGAAAGTAGTCCTCATCATCATTAGAACAGTTGCTGATTTCCTTGCATGTAAGTTTAAAATAACATATTTCAAGAAAATGACATATAACTTTGATTGTTTATTATATTATTGACTATTTAAAGTATTGGTACCATACTTTTATGTAATTTGACTTCTTAACTCCCACTCATTGAAATTTAAAAGTAATTGTTTTTTATAGACTGACTTATCTAATAAAATAGAGAAGCTGATAGTCAAGCATAAATTGCCTACACTACCGTATCTAGCTTAGAGTGAAGATAAATAATTTTCGAAGGATGACCTATTATTAATATAACGATGTAGTTGTTTTTTTACACAGAGAAAAATAAATAAAGAAAATTCCTCATAGTTTAATAATGAATTTTTACAATAGTTGATTTGACAGTAATAGTCATGCCATCCACCACGTACAACATATGAAACTGCAGTTTATTAGCAATTAATGTTGTGTCAGATGTCATAGATGCTTCTATAATCTCGGTAAGAAATGTTTGTTTATGAAGTTGTTTACGTGTGACACGGGTAAGTACCAATCCACTATTTCCAATCCCCTAATTACTTATTCGCTTTTTGTTTGAAGGATTTTTTTTCACGGCAAACTTTGGGATACTGGTGCATCTAGAACACATGTGTCTTTTTTTCTATTTAAGGTAATATTTATGATCAACTTTCTACATAAGGGCCAATCTATTTAGAACGCATGTATCTTTTTTTTTTATAAAACAAGGTACTTTTTATGATCAACTCTCTTCTGAAAGTGAGTATCTATCTGTCTAGGGTTTGTCAACGGATTTGCTATTTTTTTTTTAAATTAAGGTACTTTTTATGATCAACCCTTTACAGAAAGTAAGGATTCACTACTTCAATTCAGGTTTCGTGTGGGTATATTGAGTTAAGAATTATCACTGTTTTATTGCTTTCTGTGATTATGAATGGTCCATGAGGTACTTATGTTTCTCAACTCACCAAAAGTGACCCCTCGCTTGTAATGTGAGTTCAAATGCTTTTTGATAGAATTACTGAAATTTCGATTCTTATAGATGACCAATTACACTATTATGACCTGAGAAACTCTTGTTACCTTTGATTATATAAACATTTACATACAAAAGAGAGAAAAAAGTCTGAGAAAAGAAATGTAAAAAAATAAATTCCTCTCAATCTTTCTAGCTAAAAAATATGTTGGATAGAAAAAAAATGAGAGGAAGATTATACATATATCATAAGAGTATTTCACTGAAAGAATTAATAACTCAAATTAAAAGTTATCTTTTGAAGAAACGTAGGGTAGAAAGGGAACTAAGATTGATATAGAAGCTTATGAATCTGCTGCCTTTACCAAAAAAAAGAAGAAAAAAAAAAGCATCAAGGTCTACACTGCCATATATATCCCGCTCCAGTAAAAGTGTTCTATTTTCACGGGTTTGAGAAACTACTCTATGTAGGTTAGATGTATGAATGATGAAGAATTTTTCATTACTTTGCTTACAGTCAAACGTCATGCAAGAGTTCTGCCCTTTTCTCTGCCCAGTGCGTGACAGAAACACAGGCTTCAAGAAAAGAAGGAAATTTTAATGCTATACCGAAGTGTGCAGATTTGGTGGTAGCCTGTCATTTATGTTTCCTGATTATACCGGAAAATGTTTTTCATATCTTAGAATATTATTCCTTTTTAGTTGAAGCTTAAACTCCCTGAGCTTACATTCCCGTTATTTAACACAGATATTATATAAACGTCCATTAAGTATCCTGAAATTGTGTTACCAAAAAACTAGGGACTATGCCAAGACCCCATTAATCACCACCATCTCACATCAACTCCCTATCAACAGTACCTTTTTTCAAGAACTAAATGGTCACAGCAATAAACTAATTTTAAAGGAACGTTATATAAAAGGATTTACATTTACCCACCTTTTAATCATCCATGTTCATTCGAAGTATATCATAATCAATGTAATAATAGATATAATAGTTATAATTGCCAGTGTACTGGAGTCTAATCAATTGAAGTTATTAAAATAAAAATACACGATTTTAATCACCCTCAGAGAGTTAACAATTTAGATATGAAATGGTTTCTCCCCTCAGAGGTATCAAAGAGGAACAAAGACCGTACCAAGCCTTTCATTACACAATGTATGCCCATTAATAATAAAGGGATGAGAGACCAATTTCATTTGTGAACTCGAAAGGGGAAATGCTAGGAAACTCCATTTGAACAAGAACCTGCATTTGTTTATCCCTATTGTGAACAGTAGTTAAGAAGGTCATCTTATGTATTCTCAATAAGTATGGACATCATAATATACATGACTGTAACAATTTTATAAATAATATCTATCACCACTAATAAGCAATATCTTTCTATATGAAAATATTCTACAGTGAAATATCGGGCAATTTCATCCATTATATATAGTTGGGTTTTAAAAAAGGACTGATGATATATTTCATGAACGAAACGGATATGTAAACACTTTCATATGATTGGTGAATTGTTGTTAAAAGGGAATGATTTTCATGCAGTGATGTTTTTTTTTTTATCTATTTTCTGTCAAATATAAAGTTTTAATAAATTTGAAATCTTGTGAAATAAAATACGTGTATATTAAACAGACTTGCATTTGTATGAAAGTTACAGAACACTGATTGATAAGTTGTCAATATTCGTATCCAGATTACTAAAAACTATGCCTTCATATATATCATGACAAAAAAAAAAAAAAAAAAAAAAAAGTTAAAACGTATCGATGAACAAGAAAATGAGGGCACAGATAGCCTGTTAATGGTTGTAACACAAGCTATAATTTCAAAGGTATTCAGAAAAAAAAATCAAATGTTTAAACTAATCTGGCCTTCAAAACATCAAGGCTGATTCCATTAATAGTATATATAAATAAA
>NC_090726.1:161900928-161911270 GCF_036898095.1 Palaemon carinicauda
CCCGACGGACCTGCCGTTAAAGAATAGACCTGGTCAGATACCACAAGACAAAAGAAGAAACCAAGAAACTAAAGAAAAGGTATTATATATAAAATGAGTCGTTAGCATCGTAATGCTAAACTAAAACTAGCTAACGTGAAACTTACTCAAAACATTTAAGTAAACACGACCAATAAGAGGCCATCAGGGACGAAGCCCGTCATCATGCTAGCAGGACTCGAAGTGCTCCGGCTTCCTCTAACCAAATGCTACAATCTAAGTCCTAGAAAGGAGCTAAAACCAAAAATAGCATAAACAAAGCCAAAGAGAGGTAGATACTCAACTTTGGCGCAAAAGAGGAAGACAATTCACAAAACAAATCATCAAAATTTGCAAAAAAAATCGCCCCCTAAAAAATAAACCGCAGCTGCATTCAAAGGTATCAGAAGCAGGAACGTATAGGGGTACTGGAAGGTGATAGGATGTGTAACGGCTCCTTACTTATCCTTCTCTTTAGTGGATTAGAGTGGGTAAGGTCTGTTTAGGGTGCAGATATCTATGGTTATCTTAGGATACGTCCCTGATTATATACAATATCTTCGGAGAGTCGTTTCCGGGGGATGGAACCCCATGATACCTGACGGTAATTCTCTTGTAATATCAGTTGCAGAAATGTTATACTGTAGAAGTTGCCAAAAGTAACTTTCATCAGGACGACAGGGCTATCTCACCAAAAAATAGATTTTTCCTACGTCAAAATGCCTTTCATCATCCAACCTTCTCCTCTTTTTTTTTTCAAATAAATCTTCAAGGTAAATAAACGATATTAATATCCAAATTTATTTCTTGTGAATGTTAAAATTTTTTGCGAATATTTGCTCGACTATTTATAAAATATACACCAAAATCTTTATAGACTGATGGCAGAATTTTTCATTAAGTTTTGATTTCGTATATCAACCAATGACATTGCTGATACTAATAGATATTTTATAAGTTTATCCTAACTGTTTTGTATCATTATTCACTACTTTAGTTGGCCTCTAGCAGTAATTACGTCACATGTTTTAAAAATCTCTCTCTCTCTCTCTCTCTCTCTCTCTCTCTCTCTCTCTCTCTCTCAAGTGATCAGTTAATGACGTGAGAAAATATTTGTAATTATCAAATCAAGTTCATAATTTTCTAAACCTAACTTTCGAGTGTTTGTTTTCCTTTTTGGAAGGGGATTGCCAACGGATATGTGTATATATGATCCGGTTTTTTTTATTTCTTTTTTTTCTTTTTTTTTATGATTGACTTGAGGTTTGGATCATATCCTGAACACTTGTTCAGTCTTTTATATAATGTTATTAATAAGGATTTTTTTTTTTTTGCGTAGTAATTACTATCCTCCATTCTGCTGTCCTAAAGGAATCCTTAAATGGATTTCTGCTTGTTGGTTATGCTAATGATGATAAGTTACATTATTGAATAGTTATATTTTCCTTGTCCAATAGTATATACACACACACACACACACACACATATATATATATATATATATATATATATATATATATATATATATATAAATATATATATATATATATATATATATATATAAAGATATATATATATATATATATATATATATATATATATATATATATATATATATATATATATTTATTTATATATATATATATAAATTTATATATATATATATATATATATATATATATATATATATATATATATATATATATATATGTATGTATGTATGTATATATACATATATATGTATATATATATATATATATATATATATATATATATATATATATATATAATGTCAAGGAATGCTGTGCTGCCATCTCTTGTATGTGTTTTCACTCCATGGACTAAAGCAGTTATTTCTCTGTTTATTTCATTGTACTTGTTTTTTTTTTCTTTCTTTTTTCTTCTTAACATGGAGAGTCCCCGGCATTTCTCTGATCACTACCTGACACCTAGCCGTCCGTAACAGTAAGTACTGAAAAGACTCCTATATATAGATTGTTCTATGTATTAGTGTATTATATAATGTCGTGTGTTAAAGTGATTCAGTGTTTATAAGTGTATACTCTATAACTAATGAAGATTGTTTGTGTATTGTAAATGTCATATGGTAACATGTGAGTTTTTAAAAGTTTAAAATGTATAAACAATAAGGTTTTCATTGTTATACTTCATTGTGCATTTTCTGCTGTCAAGAATTCAATTATATTATATCAAGTTTATAGCTGTAACTATGTTAATATTTTGCACAACTCCTTAGACCTTGGTCAGTTGTCTTCATTCTTGGTCCTAGACCTTAGACTCTTGGTCATTGGATCTTGAAATATTTCATCCTTAGATACTCATGATTCTTCGTCAGACTGTAATCACGTCCAGTACTTTTCCTGATCCTGATTATACGCGCAAGATCTTCAATATACCTACATATTATTATAGAAGTTCCCAGTGTTAAACATGAAGGTTGTTAATTTTGCTTGTTTCAGTTTGTAAATATATTTTAAGTTAATAGAATTTTTCATGTTATTCCTTTATATTAGAAATTAAACAAGGAAACTTAAAAATGAACAATCAAATATATTTTTCGAAGAACCAGAATTCAAGGAATATAAAATCTAAAGACCATAACTCGACGATTGGCGCAGTGAGTAGGAGGATTTGTTCATGAATTTAATTTTTTATGTTTTTTATTTTGCTAATTTTGTACTAGGACTTGATAAGAGAAGTGTCAGACTTGTACCCCAGGTATTTGTTGGTTTCTAGCAGAGTCTTGTTTATCTTCCCTTTTGATTCTATGGAAGTAAGGTAAGACCTTGAAATTGTTAAAAAGGAGTTTGTTATGGAAATTTATGGCTGGTGATTTGTCGCTGTCCTGTTGTTGACCTGATTTTTTTTTTTTTTAGTTTTGCAATGCGTTCTTGTATAGAGTGTTAGTTAAGGGGTTAAGTATCTTGATTATATGCTTACAATAACTTTTGCATTTTTATTAGTATACTTGCATTAATTAGAGGCTGAGTATATGATTAATTGCTTAATTTTTGTGTGCATTCTTAAACTTGTATAAGGATGTTTGCACGAGGTGTTTACAGCAATACATTATGAATTCATGGTGATTCAGTGTTTGCTGACAATGTAACTGCGTTATTATTATAATGGGCTTGCTTTAAGTGACTTGTTCTTAGCAGTTTGTTAAATAATTTATGCGTGGGTCAAAGTTTAACTTCGCATTCATTAGGTAGTGTTTGCATTTTCCAATGTTTGATTACTCAACGTATTGTAATTTTCTAATCGTCGTTCACTTGTTTTCAAGGGAATGTAACTTGGATTTATTTTGTACGTTTATGTATCATGTAATAATTTTTAATTTTCATTGTGGATGTTAAACTGTTAATTGACAGTGCAATTAAACAAGTTCTTACTGGTACTCAAATTAATGAATTTATACAGAAACAGCTAAAGCTTCAGATAGAATATGACTAAGTCCGAAAGAAAGCAGACGAAGAAAGAGAAGAAGATCGCAAATCATGAGTTAGATAAACTAGAGAGAGAGAGAGAAAACATGAGTTTGAGGTACTTAAATTGAAATCTAGTCCTGATTTCACTCCAGATCATAATCCCATTGTTGATCCCCTAAGGTCTTCTTTGCCTAAAATTCCACCATTTGACGAGAACGTAGACGAAATAGACTTGTACATAGATCGCTTTGAGCGATTAGCGAAATTTTACAAATGCAAAGAAGAAGATTATTCAATATTATTGGGAACTCTATTGTGTGGTAGAGCTTTGAAAATTTATTGTAGCTTGTCCAGTGATATTGTCAATAATTTTGTTTCACTTAAGAAAGCTATGCTTAAAGCTTTTCACATAAATTCTAATGTATATCAAAGGAAGTTTAGAGATTCTATTCTTCACACTGACGAAATTTTTTTACAGTTCAATTGTAAATTGACAATATTTTGATAAGTGGTTGGAACTAGCAAATGTAGAGAAAAATTATGAATCCGTTAGAGATTTTATGATTTTTGATCAAATGTTATCTAGTTGTTCTCATGATCTTCGTTCATTTTTGCTAGAACAGTCATTTCAGAATTCATGGCAACTTGTTGAGATTGCAGATAGATATCTAGTTGCTCATGGTATGAAGAAATACCGTAAGAGTAATGATAAAATTTACTCTAAACCTCATGCTAAAGCTCTTGCTGATAAAATTTCAAATTCTCCTAAAAGTTTCGAATTCGGTAACTAAATCTGATTTTAAGGTTAAATGTCATCATTGTGGTGAAGTTGGTCATATTCATCCTAATTGCTCTTTGTACAAATTAAAAGTAGTGCCTAAAATAGGTGTAGTACTTGGCCGTGAAGAAAAATTGCATAATTGTGTAACTGATACCGATGGGAAGATTTTTGATCAGTCAATTGAGATAGCTTTTGATACTGGGTGTAATGCCGTTGTTTTTAGAGATACATTAGTACCTTTAAATTACCCTCGTGGCAGAAAAGTGAAAGTTTATGACAATCTTGGTAGAACTTTGTACCTTAATGCCCCCATACATTGCGCAGATGTCATTATTGGTCTTATACCTGGACTAAAACATAATATTGATGCAGGTTTAAGTTTAATAAACGGTGATGAGTTTTCTTCTGATCGTAACGTTAACGTTAATGTTGTAACGAGAGCAAAAGCTAAGAGTAAAGTAAAGGATCGTCCTATGTCTAGTAATCTTGAATCTTTGGATAAGGAATATGGTCTTAATTCTGATGAATTTAGAAAGTATCAAAATTAATGTCCTTCACTTGCTAGTATCCGTAAGTTGCTTGGTAACGAAGAAAGTGTAACCTTGAAATGTCGGACAGTAAACTACTTAAATATTGGAGATTTAATATATCATAAGTGCATTGAAATTAGTAAACCTGAAGATGTGGGAAAATTACAGTTAGTTGTGCCAGTTCAGTACCGTAATATAATAATGAAGTTAGCACATGAATCTTTGTTGGCGGGACACTTTTCATCTCGTAACACTATAGATAATATCATGCAGAAATTCTATTGGCCGAGGGCAAGCTTAGATATACATAGATTTTGTAAATCTTGTCATTCGTGTCAAGAGTTCATCAGTAAACCAAAGAAAGTATCTTTAGTGCCAATGCCTATTGTGAATGAACCTTTTTCACGTATTGCTATTGATCTAATTGGTCCTATCACTCCTCCTACTAAGAAAGGTCATAAGTGTATTCTTACGGTGATAGATATGGCCACTCGATATCCCGAAGCAGTTGCTTTACGCAATATTGATACAGTTTCTGTAGCTGAAGCATTAATGGAGATATTTTGTAGAGTTGGTATACCCAAAGAAATCCTTAGCGATCGTGGCACTCAATTCAAGTCTGATGTTATGTCTGAAATTAATAAATTATTACGTTACAAAGCCATTTATACCAGTCCTTATCATGCATCTTGTAACAGAATGGTTGAACGTATGAATGGAACTTTGAAAAATATACTAAAGAAAATTTGTATTGATAATCCGAATGAATGGGATGAATATATTAATGTTGCCTTATTTGCATATCGTGAAATTCCAAATGATAGTTCAAAGTTCAGTCCTTTTGAAATGCTGCACGGTCGAAATGTAAGAGGTCCATTATATATTATGCATGAATTGGTATCTAATGATAGTATTGATGAAGAGTTAACTACTAGTTATCAATACATAATTAACCTTAGAGATAAATTGCAGAGCATGGTTGAAGTTGCAGTAAATAATGCCAAGGTTAGTGCCCAAAAATATAAAGAGTATTTTGATAAAAAAACCTCCTCTCGTAAATTCAAGGTTAATGATAAAGTTTTGGTTATACTTCCAAATAGTTCAAATAAATTCCTTATGCAATGGAAAGGTCCATATATAATCACTGATGTTCATTCTAATGGTGTTGATTACTATGTCAAAGTAGGAAATAGATTAAAGGTATATCATTCAAATATGCTTAAAACTTATCATAGAAGAACTAAGATAAGAGTAACCCAAAGAGAAGTAAATGATCTTGTAAATTCATCAAATTTGTTTTCAGCTCTTCAAGCTGAAGTACAGCCTGTTATTGCCGTTACTGACGATGATTGTTGTGAATTACCATCAAGAGATGAAAACTCTGGTAATTATAACTTTTTTGAACCTTTGTCATCTGATAAAATTAATGATCTCGAATGTTTATTGAAGTCATTTACAGATGTCATGAGTGATACACCTGGTCGTACTAAGACTATTTTTCATAATGTAAAATTGCAAAGTGATGAACCAATCAGAGCTAAGAATTACCCAATTCCTTTATGTTTGCTCGATGAATTTAATAATGAAATAGATAGAATTATTGATATGGATATAATTCTACCTTTAACTTCTGATTATTGTTCCCCTGTTTTTATTGTACGAAAACTTAATGTGATGATTTTAAAGCTCTAAATAAATATTCAGAATTTGATGCAGAACCAATGCCTAGTATAAATGACGATTTACATAAAATGAATGGCACTAAAAATTTTACTGAATTAGACCTGTGTAAGGGGTACTGGCAGGTTCCATTACATCCTAGAGCTATGAAATTTACAGCTTTTTCTACCAAGTATGGGTTAATGGAATTTAAAGTGATGCCATTTGGTCTTAAAACCACATGTGCAACATTCGTAAGATTGATGAGAAAAGTATTGTCAGGATTATCAAATGTATCTTGTTATTTTGATAACATTGTTTTTTTTTCAGTAAATCCTGGAGTAATCATCTCAATCATATTAAGTTAGTTCTTTCAAGACTTCGTGAGCATGGCCTAACAGCTGGACATGATAAATGTTTCTTTGCATTTAATGAAATAAAGTATCTTGGGTATAAAATGGGAAATTACTGTTTATCGCCTATTAAATCCAGAGCAGATGATTTTGTTAATATGCCTGTTCCAACAACAAAGAAGGACTTACGTTCATTTATGGGAACATTAGGGTATTACAATAGATTTATTCCAGACTTTTCTATTTTGTCTCCTCCAATTAATGATGTATTGAAGAAAAATTGTATTAATCAATTAAATTTGTCTGATAATCAACTTAATTGTTTCAATGATCTTAAAGCTTATCTTTTAAAATCTCCTGTCTTGATGTTGCCTGGTGTAAAAAAGAAGTTTTATTTGCAAACAGCTGCGTCGTATCATGGTTTGGGTGCTGTTATCTTGCAGGATCATGATGGTATGTTTGAACCAGTTTGCTATGCAGGTAGGAAATTAAATAAATCTGAATTAAATTACTCTACTATTGAAAAAGAACTTTTTACAATTGTTTGGGGGATAGAAAGATTTAAAGAATTTTTGTATGGTAAAGAATTTGTTCTTCAAACTGATCATGAACCTCTTAAGTATCTTAGTAGTATGAAAAATAAGAATGACCGCCTTATGCTTTGGGCATTAAGTTTGTAACCATATTCTTTCTTTATTGAGTACAATAGAGGGTCTGATAATGTGTGTTCAGATATTATCAGCAGATGAATATATTTTTTTTTCTATTGTGTGTGGGGGGAGGGGGGGGTTGTCGAGGAATGCTGTGCTGCCATCTCTTGTATATGTTTTCCCTCCATGGACTGAAGAAGTAATTTCTCTGTTTATATGCTTGGCCTTGTTTTTTTTTTTTTTTTTTTTTTTTTTTTTTTTTTTTTTTTTTTTTTTTTTTTTTTTTTTTTTTTACTTAACGTGGAGAGTCCCCGGCATTTCTCTGATCACTACCTGACACCTAGCCATCCGTAACAGTAAGTACTGAAAAGACTCCTATATACAAATTGTTCTATAATTGTTATATAATGATGTGTGTTGAAGTGATTCAGTGTTTATAAGTATGTACTGTATAACTAATGGAGATTGTTTGTGTATTGGAAATGTCATTATGTTAACCTGTGAGTGTTTACAAGTTTAAAATGTATAAACAATAAGGTTTTCATTGTTTTACTTCATTATGCATTTTCTGCAGTCAAGAACTTAAATTATATCAAGTTTATAGCTGTAAATATGTTTATATTTTGCAGAACGCCTTCAACCTTGGTCAGTCGTCTTCATTCTTGGTCCTAGACCATGACCTCTTGGTCATTGGATCTTGAAATATTTCATCCTTAGATACTCATGATTCTTCGTCAGACTGTGATCACGTCCAGTACTTTTCCTGATCCTGATTATACGCGCAAGATCTTCAATATACCTATATATTATTGAAGATTGTTAATTTTGTTTGTTTCAGTTTGTAAATATATTTTAAGTTAATAGAATTTTTCATGTTATACATTTATATAAAAAATTAAACAAGGAAACCTAAAAATGAACAATCAAATATATTTTTGAAAGAACCAGAGTTCATGGAATATAAAATCTAAACACTATATATATATATATATATATATATATATATATATATATATATATATATATATATATATATATATATATATATATGTATATGTGTATATATATATATATATATATATATATATATATATATATATATATATATATATGTGTGTGTATATATATATATATATATATATATATATATATATATATATATATATATATATATATATATAAATATATATATACATATATAAATATATATATATATATATACATATATATAAATATATATATATATATACATATATATATATATATATATATATATATATATATATATATATATATATATATATATATATATATATATACATATATAAATATATATATATATATATATACATATATAAATATATATATATATATACATATATAAATATATATATATATATATATAAATATATATATATATATATATATATATATATATATATATATATATATATATATATATATATATATATATACACACATGTATATATGTATTTTTGGGCTCAAGCCATGTCGTCCTGATGGAAGTTCCTATAGGGTAGCTTCCTAGGGTATATTACAACTACGGCGATATTCCCAGAGAATTTACCTTAAGGTACCAGAATTCTAACTCCTGGAGCGAGTATCCCTCGTGAAAGGGATATCGCTACATATCAGAGGACGTATTCTTGACACGCCACATGGCAATCTGCATCCCGAACAGAGATTTCGTCTCGCAGGGGGCAAATGGCAAGAAACGAATTCGGGAAAGAAAAAGGGGGAGCCGCTCCCAAGACTCCCTATCTCCCGATTCGTAAGCGTGCCTGGCGCCAATCCTGGCGCCATCTGTATTCCTTTTTGCGTAGCTTAACAACTCGGTGTTTTTTCCTGTGTTTCTCGCAAATCTTGGATTTATTCTGCTTTTCATGGCTTCTCCGTCTTCGTCGGCCTCCGATAAGTTGAGTACCATGTCTTTTATGTATAAATGTAGGCTCTTGGTAATTTTTTGAGTGATTAATAGGATTAATCTTTGTTACAAGAGCCGTAGCCTACCGGAGGCGTCATGGACGCTGTCGCTCGCTAGGTATAAGTTTAGTTAGTCAGAGCGACAATCCCAGTTGTTTTGCTTTAAAAAAATTTTAGCTATTTAGCATTACATTGGATTTCCTTCCGTGCTTAGTATTATTTTGGCTAAGTATTCGCCATTCTGGCCTACGCTAGGCCATGTAGCCTAGTCGTTTGGTCTTAGTACTTTATGCATGATTTTGGTTTTTCCGAGTGTATTAAAATTTTATTGAAGCTTTAGGCTATGTTTTATACATCTAAGATTGTGTGGAATATTTCCAAGATAGTATACGAGTGAGTTTCGGTGATTTAGGTAATCGATTCTCTTGGTGCCTAGGCTAAGTTGCTTATGGAGCCTTAGTATACTTTCTCCCCGGTTGCTTTCTTTTCTTCGGAGAAGGTCTGCAATCCCTTTCCCTCTGTTTAAGCCTTGGGCTTATCCCTAAGTGGTTTTTTCCGAATTAATTTTCGATAAAACTATACTGGGGTGTTACTGTACCTTCCTGTTCCAGTAAGTCTGGTTCAAAGAGGGACAGAACAACAGAGTTTTTAGTCTGAGTCTGTGCTTGTGTGGCTTGGGGTAGAGTCTCCCTCGCTGGCCTGACACAGACAAAGGTGGCTTAGCCTCCTTAGGTCACTACCGAATGTTTCTGTGGATATGATTCCTTCTTTTGTGATCTACCAGACTAGTCCTTGTTGCTGTTCTCGGGGGAGGATAGGTTTCTTTCCCTGGGAGTGGCAACACCTTCCTTGCTTTGGTGCTCTGGGAGCTGGCAAGTATTGCTGGCCTTCCCCCTTAGATCTCCCTTAGGCTAAGATAAGTTTCTTGGCTGCGGGTGATCCGTCACTAAAGCAAGGT
>NC_090726.1:161911770-161919270 GCF_036898095.1 Palaemon carinicauda
TATTTATATATATATTTATATTTATATATATATATATATATATATATATATATATATATATATATATATATATATATATATATATATATATATATATATGTATATATATTTATATATTTATATATGTATATATATATATATATTATATATATATATATATATATATATATATATATATATATATATGTGTATTTATATATATATACATATATATATATATATATATATATATATATATATATATATATATATATAACGGATTTTGAGCGAAGCGAAAAATCTATTTTTGGGTGAGATAGCCATGTCGTCCTGATGGAAGTTCCTATAGGGTAGCTTCCTAGTGTATATTACAACTACGGCGATATTCCCAGAGAATTTACCTTAAGGTACCAGAATTCTAACTCCTGGAGCGAGTATCCCTCGTGAAAGGGATATCGCGACATATCAGAGGACGTACTCTTGACACGCCACAAGGCAATCTGCATCCCGAACAGAGATTTCGTCTCGCAGGGGGCAAATGGCAAGAAACGAATTCGGGAAAGAAAAAGGGGGAGCCGCTCCCAAGGCTCCCTATCTCCCGATTTGTAAGCGTGCCTTGCGCCAATCCTGGCGCCATCTGTATTCCTTGTAGCGTACACGAGGTGCTACAGATACTGTATGTAGGGAGGGGTCCTACAGCCCTTTCTTAGAAAGGCAAGGGCGGGTCAATCAGGACGACATGGCCATCTCACCCAAAAATAGATTTTTTGCTTCGCTCAAAATCCGTTTTTTTGGCTCAAGCCATGTCGTCCTGATGGAAGTATACCAGAGCATTACTGTATCTATGGATTCTCAGAACGTGCCGTACTCCCCGGATGTAATTCTTCCCGGTCGACTATACCTAGAGACGTAAGATGTTACCGTTATACATCTTTTCAACTAACTATAAACCATGTTAGAGCTTCCTGCCCCCTACAGGGAAGAGTCCTACTAGACTTTGGAAAAGTCTCGAAGAGTACATATACCTATGTATGAATACCAGGCAAGCTAATATAGTGGTCTCGCCCTATATTAAGTAAAGCATAGTTTGTAAAGAACCACTGCGTCAATATGAAATATCGACCAGTTCTCCGCGCAATACTTGTATTGGACAAAGGTTTATATCCGCATAGGAGGAAACTAGTAAAACCGCCATCGTCCCCTTATGGGACGGGGTCCTCCCGTTAAGGGAAAGCATAAACCAATGCAACATAGCTTGCATAAAGGAACAATTCTATTAGAATTATCCCAGATAAGGTACATAGAATGAATGCTCAATTATACCAATAAATTGACACAGGTGAAGGAGACGCAAGGTTCTCAAGAACCAGTTTATTGACAGGCAATAAATAGACAGGTTAACCACAATTATATATATATATATATATATACATAAGAAGAGGATAACCCAAAACTTTAAATATAAGTATGATAGTAAACAGAACTTGTTTGTCTGAAAGAAAAAACATTAAATGCCACTTTTAAGATACCGAGGTATCAAAGTCATAAAAGTCTGTATTACAAATCAATGACATTAGCGTTAGAAACGCTCGGCACACATGTCTGCACTTATGCTAGGTTCACCTTTGGAAATGGAACAGTCTACATGGGCAACACAGTGCCCTCACTTAGTTTGTAGTACAGTATGTAACTACACACTCACCCTGGAATTAATCGTCCCAATTAAGACCACTGTTCCTCGCAGAGTTAAACAGTAGGGTTAACACCGCGACCCACCGCTACCACAGATCTCTTTAGTTCCTCTACTTGCTTCGCATAGTGGCGAAAGAACACTCTGGAAGACTTTCAGCCAGTGTATGAACGGAGATATTCAAAATCCATATAATTAAAGAAATTTAAGGATGAGGCAACTTTCCTTGGATCGTGACCTGCGGGTGTACTGTCAGGATCCGCTCTGCGAATAAAATATGTGATTTTCGCTCTGAGTTGATTCAGAGATAAATTTGAGCCTGATGTTTCTCCCCTGAATAGTTGACCACCCTTGAAGTCTGAAGTTCTATGAAGATAGACCTTTAGGCATTCTACTGGACATAGAGATGCATCTTCTTTCAGAGGGCAGATTCTCCAGGGACCCCACCTGTTGGTGGGTAACTCATTCTTGGCGAGAAACGTAGGATCCGGAAACAGGTTCAGTTCTCCCCCATCCAGGAACTGAACATGACCTGCCTCTCTCGAGAGGGCTACAATCTCACTAACCCTGGCCCCGGACGCGAGTGCAAATAGGAAAATAACTTTTTGTGTCAAATCCTTTAACGCACACTCTTCATTGCTCAACAGAGAAGCGAAATAAAGAACTAGTCTAAAGACCATGAAATGGGCTTTGGAGGTGCTGAAGGTCTGAGCCTAGCGCAGGCTTTCGGGACTTTATTAAAGATCTCGTTACCTAGGTCGACCTGGAAGGCATATAGAATGGGTCATGTCCAAGCAGACTTACACGCTGAAATCGTGTTAGCTGCCAATCCTTGACCATGGAGGTGGAGAAGAAAGATAAGCAGAAGTCTGTCAAGATCTCCTGCGGATTCTTCGCCTTGACAAAAGGCCACCCATTTTCTCCAAGATGACTCATATTGCCTTCTAGTAGATTTGCACTTATATTCCTCAAGGAAGTCTATGCTGGCTTTCGAAATCCCGAAACGCTTTCTCACCGGTAGGGAGAGAAAATCATGAGCTGCAGGGTCCGGGTTTTCTGTAATGAAGCGCAGACAGTTGACTTCTGGACTCGCTGGGTCAGAACTGGATCTGGTAGCGGTACAAACTTCAGCTACAGTTCCAATGCCAGGGGGAACCACACGCTGTTCGGCCACTTGTGGGCCACTATTGCCGCTACCCCTTGAAGGATCTCAGTTTGTTGAGGACCCTCAACAGAAGGTTGTGAGGAGGGAACAGATAAATCTTGGACCATCTGTTCCATTCGAGGGACATCGCGTCCACTGCTTCCGCTAAGGGGTCCTCGTACGGAGCATGTACAGGGGCAACTTCTTGTTGTCTTTCGTCGCAAAGAGGTCTATCTGCAGTTCTGGGACTGATTCAGAATGAAGGAGAATGATCCTGCGTCTAAGGACCATTCCGACTCTATCGGTGTGAACCTGGATAGAGCGTCCGCCGTCACATTGCGGACTCCTTGAAGGTGAACTGCCGACAGGTACCACTTCTTCTTTTCCGCCAATCGGAAGATGGCCAACATCACCTGGTTGAGAGGTGGTGACCTCGATCCTTGTCGATTCAAGTATCTCACAACTACCTCGCTGTCCATCACCAACCTTATGTGGATCGAGTGACGCGGGGAGACTTTCTTTAAGGTAAGGAGCACTGCCATAGCTTCTAGAAAGTTTTATGTGAAAGGTCTTGAATAGCTTGGACCAAGTCCCCTGGACTTCTTTCCGATGAGAGTGACCTCCCCATCCCTCCTTCGAGGCGTCTGAGTGAATCGTCACCGACGGGGGAGGTGGCTGAAGAAGAACCGACTTCTTTAGATGTCTGGCTTGGGACCAAGGCCTGAGAAGAGTACTTAGCCGAAGCGGCTGGTCTTCTCAGATCTCTTCGCGCGTTTGATGCATAACTTCTCCAAACTCCGGTTGCATCCTTTAGCTGTGCTCTTAGCACTGGGTCTGTCACCGAAGCAAACTGGAGAGAGCCCAGTACCCTCTCCTGCTCGCGTCTTGATATCCTTTCGGAATCTAGAAGTCTCTTGACAGAACCCGCTATCTCCTTCCTTTTCTTCGCCGGGATGGAGAAACGGTGTGACAAAAGGTCCCAGTGTATTCCCAGCCACTGGAACTTTTGAGATGGAGAAAGTCGAGACTTTTTTCTGTTGATCTTGAAGCCTAGATACTCTAGGAACTGGATCACTTGACTAGAAGCTTGCAAGCATTCTGTCTCAGATGCTGCCCACACCAACCAGTCGTCCAGGTGGTAACAACCTGAATTCCCTTTAGGCGTAATTGTTTGAGAGCTACGCTCGCAAGCTTCGTAAAAATCCTTGGGGCTATGTTTAGCCCGAATGGCATGGCTCCGAAGGCGTATAGTCTTCGTTGTAGCATGAACCCTAGGTAGGCGGAGAGTCGATGGCTGATTGGAATGTGCCAATAGGCGTCTGACAAGTCTATAGAGATGGAATATGCCCTTTTTGGCAGTAAGGTCCTTATGTGTTGCAGTGTTAGCATTTTGAATTTGCAATTCACTATGAACTTGTTGAGTGGCGACAAGTCCAGAATGACTCTGAGCTTTTCCGAGTCTTTCTTGGGAACACAAAACAGCCTCCCTTAGAAATTGATGGGCTTCACCCTTCGGATCACCTTTTTTCTCCAACAGTTCTTGAACGTACTCCTCCATAACGGGGGTGGAGTGTTGGAAAAACCGAAGGCACGGGGGTGGAGTGCTGTACCAGCTCCAGCCCAGTCCATTCTTGAGTAGGCTGTGGGCCCAGGGATCGAAGGTCCACCGATCCCAAAATTTCAGAAGTCTCCCTCTTACCGGTATCACCTCACTTGGACTGCCGTCCTGAGGTCTTGCCTTCCTGACCACGACCACCCCTGAATCCCCTTCCCCTTGAGGGGCGTCTAGACGAGCCTCTGGCTGCTCCTCTAGGCTTTGCTCGAAAGGAAGTAGACTGCCCTTCGAACGCTGGGGTGAATGCCGTGGACTGTGTCGACACGGCCTGGGGTACCCATTGAAAAGTGGTCGGGGTTTGTGCCACGATCTGGGGCACTGGGGGCAATGGCAATTGCAGTTGCTGTTACTGTCTAACAGGCTTGGCTGGCCGAGACGGTAGCCTAGTCCTCATAGTCTTCCTCTTTGGTTGAGGACCCTCATCCGGGGAAGACTTCCTTTTGATAGCCAGGCCCCACTTCTGGAGAAGGTTTCTATTCTCCAAGGCGGCCTTATCAACAACTTCTTTGACCAAGTCGGTAGGGAAATGGTCTTCTCCCCAAATGTTGGAGGAGATTAGTTTCCTTGGCTCGTGCCTCACCGTAGCCGAGGTGAACACGAACTCCCTACAAGTTCTCCTTGCCTTGACGAAGCCATAAAGGTCCTTCGTCACTGTGGCCAGATGAGTCTTGGCCACCACCTTGAACATTTCATGGACCTTGGGGTCACTTGCCATCGTCTCGAGAGTAGTCTGAAGAGACATTGAGGCAGCCAGTCTTTCTTTTGTCTCGAACTCTCTTCGCAAAAGAAAGTCAGACAGCTTAGGGAGGTCCTCGCCGAACTGACGTCCGGCAATATCAGCCTCCAACTTTCCAACTGAGAACGTAAGATGGACGTCCTTCCAGTCTTTGTGGTCCAAAGGCAGGGCCAGCGACAAGGGTTTACACTCCTCTAGGGAGGGGCAAGGCTTGCCAGCCTCGACTGCTTTTAGTACAGCCGCAAACCCTTTCTGTAAAAAGGGGAAGGCTCTAGTAGGCGAGGACACAAAGGAAGGGAGCTTCCTGTTCAATGCGGCTACCTTTGAGTTAGAGAAGCCCCTCTCTTTCATCGAGGATGAAAGTAGAGCTTGAGCCTTTGCATGGTCCATCACTATGACCTCCTTCGGCTCTGTCTCCTCCTTTGAAGCTGGTTCCTTCCTCAGCCGGACATAACAGTCCGGATATGATGCCTTGCTGGGCCAGAATTCCACCTCCTCCAGGGGAACTGAGCCCAGCTTATCCGAGATGACGATCTTTCCAGTCGTCATCGACATGTGCTCAGCATACCTCCATGGGTTAGCATCTGAGCACAAGGGAAGGTCTTTCACATTGAGCTTTTTCTGGGGCCCATGTGATTCTGCAAGGCACTGCATTCGCAGTTCCATTGCAGCCGCCTTCTCCTGATTCTCCTTCTGCATTTGTTGGATCATTCCAACAATAGAAGAGAGGGCCTGTCCCAGCTCTACTGGGAGACCGGCCGATGTTGAGGGAATAGGCTCCGGAATCTGAACCGGAGTAGCCGACACCTCGTCGACCTCTTCCTCTACAACGTCTGGGGCATGAACTTCATCCTGGGCTTCTGCCAGGAGGTCTTCCTCCAGACGCTCGTCCACATCAGACATCCTGTCATCTAACTGGATATCTTGCATCGCGACCGCGACTTCAGCATCCACCTGGATCTGAACTTGGGGGATCTCCTCTTGAGGCTGGGGAATCACTGCATCAGCTGATGCCTTAGGGAAAAGATACGCCCTCATCTTCTCACTTGGAAGATAAGGGCCAGAAGTGTTCTTTTGGAAGCCCCTTACCCAGGTACGAAGCTTCTTCCTAGCTATATCCCTTGATTCCGCCGTCCTAGGGGAATCAAAGGCCTCAGTAATCAGGTTAGTGCACACAGTACATACCTGATGGTCCCAATACCGGAGATCATCCTTGGAGACAGCGCATGCTGCGTGTCTCCTACAAAACTCATGTCTGCAGAGGTTCTTGGTGCGGACGTTGCAGAAAGCACTTCCGCACTTCAGAGGGTCCTGTAAATAGAAGAAATTTCCATGAGTATCAAGTGAACTATGTATCACTGGATATGCATAGTATAGCATAACAATTCAGAAAGGAAAGACACACACTTGTGTTTCCCTCACAACCCATTGTTGCAGCCTTCCAGATAATAAAATAAATGGTTAATCTCTTCTAGAGTAACCAATGCAAAGTTTCCAGAGGAAACAGGTGGAGCTCACACCTAAGCAATGATTTTAAAATCCTGGATAATAGACAGGAAAGAACTCACTTTCCTATCTGTAGGGCAATAGCAAAGGACTGTGCAAGAAAACACAAAAGTGTTAGAACACACAGTGCTGTACCAAAACCCATACTATAGTTTTCCTCTTACTGTATATGTTATACTGAAGAATACTAGTACAGTATAGGAGGATACGTGCCGGCCGGCCCGGCCGGCACACACCATAACTAGCTTTAAAGTATACTACTTAACAGCTATAAGGCGGCAGAACTCTGGTTCAAATGCATGTGCCGGTCGGCAGCAATTGCCGGCCGGCAACAGCCAATGTCGGCCGGCAACAGCCAATGTCGGCCGGCAATGGCTGCCGGCCGGCAATGGCTGCCGGCCGGCAACTACACAAGGTAGTACCCAGCTGCTGGCCACACTCTTGGTGACCGGCAGACAAGGGCTGACATTAGCCGGCCGGCAAAGGTACAGGACCGATGCCAGCCGGCAGCAAAAGAACCAGAGGACTACACCTGCCCGGCTGCCGGCCTCATAGGCCGGCAGCCGGGTCGGGTACAGCACTAGAAGAAAAATAGGATGGATGCCGGGATAAGAGTGTACACTACCTCCAAGCCCGGCAATCCGAAAGAGTGCATATAAGGAAGGGGAGAATCTAGTTCAGGCTTCCTGGCCAATGCCGTCTGGCTCTACAGGCAGGCATGGATGAGGGACCAAGGGAGGTCCGGGCTGCACTCAAAATATAAGACCCTTGCCGGCCGGCAGCTCTGCCGGCCGGCAGGGGGCTGAGTCAATTCCACATCCTAGCCTATA
>NC_090726.1:161924270-161931770 GCF_036898095.1 Palaemon carinicauda
TCATTGAAACAATTAAGTTGATTATCAGACAAATTTAATTGATTACTACAATTTTTCTTCAATACATCATTAATTGGAGGAGACAAAATAGAAAAGTCTGGAATAAATCTATTGTAATACCCTAATGTTCCCATAAATGAACGTAAGTCCTTCTTTGTTGTTGGAACAGGCATATTAACAAAATCATCTGCTCTGGATTTAATAGGCGATAAACAGTAATTTCCCATTTTATACCCAAGATACTTTATTTCATTGAATGCAAAGAAACATTTATCAGGTCCAGCTGTTAGGCCATGCTCACGAAGTCTTGAAAGAACTAACTTAATATGATTGAGATGATTACTCCAGGATTTACTGAAAAAAACAATGTTATCAAAATAACAAGATACATTTGATAATCCTGACAATACTTTTCTCATCAATCTTACGAATGTTGCACATGTGGTTTTAAGACCAAATGGCATCACTTTAAATTCCATTAACCCATACTTGGTAGAAAAAGCTGTAAATTTCATAGCTCTAGGATGTAATGGAACCTGCCAGTACCCCTTACACAGGTCTAATTCAGTAAAATTTTTAGTGCCATTCATTTTATGTAAATCGTCATTTATACTAGGCATTGGTTCTGCATCAAATTCTGAATATTTATTTAGAGCTTTAAAATCATCACATTAAGTTTTCGTACAATAAAAACAGGGGAACAATAATCAGAAGTTAAAGGTTGAATTATATCCATATCAATAATTCTATCTACTTCATTATTAAATTCATCGAGCAAACATAAAGGAATTGGGTAATTCTTAGCTCTGATTGGTTCATCACTTTGCAATTTTACATTATGAGAAATAGTCTTAGTACGACCAGGTGTATCACTCATGACGTCTGTAAATGACTTCAATAAACATTCGAGATCATTAATTTTATCAGATGACAAAGGTTCAAAAAAGTTATAATTACCAGAGTTTTCATCTCTTGATGGTAATTCACAACAATCATCGTCAGTAACGGCAATAACAGGCTGTACTTCAGCTTGAAGAGCTGAAAACAAATTTGATGAATTTACAAGATCATTTACTTCTCTTTGGGTTACTCTTATCTTAGTTCTTCTATGATAAGTTTTAAGCATATTTGAATGATATACCTTTAATCTATTTCCTACTTTGACATAGTAATCAACACCATTAGAATGAACATCAGTGATTATATATGGACCTTTCCATTGCATAAGGAATTTATTTGAACTATTTGGAAGCATAACCAAAACTTTATCATTAACCTTGAATTTACGAGAGGAGGTTTATTATCAAAATACTCTTTATATTTTTTGGCACTAACCTTGGCATTATTTACTGCAACTTCAACCATGCTCTGCAATTTATCTCTAAGGTTAATTATGTATTGATAACTAGTAGTTAACTCTTCATCAATACTATCATTAGATACCAATTCATGCATAATATATAATGGACCTCTTACATTTCGACCGTACAGCATTTCAAAAGGACTGAACTTTGAACTATCATTTGGAATTTCACGATATGCAAATAAGGCAACATTAATATATTCATCCCATTCATTCGGATTATCAATACAAATTTTTCTTTAGTATATTTTTCAAAGTTCCATTCATACGTTCAACCATTCTGTTACAAGATGCATGATAAGGACTGGTATAAATGTCTTTGTAACGTAATAATTTATTAATTTCAGACATAACATCAGACTTGAATTGAGTGCCACGATCGCTAAGGATTTCTTTGGGTATACCAACTCTACAAAATATCTCCATTAATGCTCCAGCTACAGAAACTGTATCAATATTGCGTAAAGCAACTGCTTCGGGATATCGAGTGGCCATATCTATCACCGTAAGAATACACTTATGACCTTTCTTAGTAGGAGGAGTGATAGGACCAATTAGATCAATAGCAATACGTGAAAAAGGTTCATTCACAATAGGCATTGGCACTAAAGATACTTTCTTTGGTTTACTGATGAACTCTTGACACGAATGACAAGATTTACAAAATCTATGTATATCTAAGCTTGCCCTCGGCCAATAGAATTTCTGCATGATATTATCTATAGTGTTACGAGATGAAAAGTGTCCCGCCAACAAAGATTCATGTGCTAACTTCATTATTATATTACGGTACTGAACTGGCACAACTAACTGTAATTTTCCCACATCTTCAGGTTTACTAATTTCAATGCACTTATGATATATTAAATCTCCAATATTTAAGTAGTTTACTGTCCGACATTTCAAGGTTACACTTTCTTCGTTACCAAGCAACTTACGGATACTAGCAAGTGAAGGACATTAATTTTGATACTTTCTAAATTCATCAGAATTAAGACCATATTCCTTATCCAAAGATTCAAGATTACTAGACATAGGACGTTCCTTTACTTTACTCTTAGCTTTTGCTCTCGTTACAACATTAACGTTAACGTTACGATCAGAAGAAAACTCATCACCGTTTATTAAACTTAAACCTGCATCAATATTATGTTTTAGTCCAGGTATAAGACCAATAATGACATCTGCGCAATGTATGGGGGCATTAAGGTACAAAGTTCTACCAAGATAGTCATAAACTTTCACTTTTCTGCCACGAGGGTAATTTAAAGGTACTAATGTATCTCTAAAAACAACGGCATTACACCCAGTATCAAAAGCTATCTCAATTGACTGATCAAAAATCTTCCCATCGGTATCAGTTACACAATTATGCAATTTTTCTTCACGGCCAAGTACTACACCTATTTTAGGCACTACTTTTAATTTGTACAAAGAGCAATTAGGATGAATATTACCAACTTCACCACAATGATGACATTTAACCTTAAAATCAGATTTAGTTACCGAATTCGAAACTTTTAGGAGAATTTGAAATTTTATCAGCAAGAGCTTTAGCATGAGGTTTAGAGTAAATTTTATCATTACTCTTACGGTATTTCTTCATACCATGAGCAACTAGATATCTATCTGCAATCTCAACAAGTTGCCATGAATTCTGAAATGACTGTTCTAGCAAAAATGAACGAAGATCATGAGAACAACTAGATAACATTTGATCAAAAATCATAAAATCTCTAACAGATTCATAATTTTTCTCTACATTTGCTAGTTCCAACCACTTATCAAAATATTGTCAATTTACAATTGAACTGTAAAATAATTTCGTCAGTGTGAAGAATAGAATCTCTAAACTTCCTTTGATATACATTAGAATTTATGTGAAAAGCTTTAAGCATAGCTTTCTTAAGTGAAACAAAATTATTGACAATATCACTGGACAAGCTACAATAAATTTTCAAAGCTCTACCACACAATAGAGTTCCCAATAATATTGAATAATCTTCTTCTTTGCATTTGTAAAATTTCACTAATCGCTCAAAGCGATCTATGTACAAGTCTATTTCGTCTACGTTCTCGTCAAATGGTGGAATTTTAGGCAAAGAAGACCTTAGGGGATCAACAATGGGATTATGATCTGGAGTGAAATCAGGACTAGATTTCAATTTAAGTACCTCAAACTCATGTTTTCTCTCTCTCTCTCTAGTTTATCTAACTCACGATTTGCGATCTTCTTCTCTTTCTTCGTCTGCTTTCTTTCGGACTTAGTCATATTCTATCTGAAGCTTTAGCTGTTTCTGTATAAATTCATTAATTTGAGTACCAGTAAGGACTTGTTTAATTGCACTGTCAATTAACAGTTTAACATCCACAATGAAAATTAAAAATTATTACATGATACATAAACGTACAAAATAAATCCAAGTTACATTCCCTTGAAAACAAGTGAACGACGATTAGAAAATTACAATACGTTGAGTAATCAAACATTGGAAAATGCAAACACTACCTAATGAATGCGAAGTTAAACTTTGACCCACGCATAAATTATTTAACAAACTGCTAAGAACAAGTCACTTAAAGCAAGCCCATTATAATAATAACGCAGTTACATTGTCAGCAAACACTGAATCACCATGAATTCATAATGTATTGCTGTAAACACCTCGTGCAAACATCCTTATACAAGTTTAAGAATGCACACAAAAATTAAGCAATTAATCATATACTCAGCCTCTAATTAATGCAAGTATACTAATAAAAATGCAAAAGTTATTGTAAGCATATAATCAAGATACTTAACCCCTTAACTAACACTCTATACAAGAACGCATTGCAAAACTAAAAAAAAATAAAAATCAGGTCAACAATAGGACAGCGACAAATCACCAGCCATAAATTTCCATAACAAACTCCTTTTTAACAATTTCAAGGTCTTTCCTTACTTCCATAGAATCAAAAGGGAAGATAAACAAGACTCTGCTAGGAAACCAACAAATACCTGGGGTACAAGTCTGACACTTCTCTTATCAAGTCCTAGTACAAAATTAGCAAAATAAAAAACATAAAAAATTAAATTCATGAACAAATCCTCCTACTCACTGCGCCAATCGTCGAGTTATGGTCTTTAGATTTTATATTCCTTGAATTCTGGTTCTTCGAAAAATATATTTGATTGTTCATTTTTAAGTTTCCTTGTTTAATTTCTAATATAAAGGAATAACATGAAAAATTCTATTAACTTAAAATATATTTACAAACTGAAACAAGCAAAATTAACAACCTTCATGTTTAACACTAGGAACTTCTATAATAATATGTAGGTATATTGAAGATCTTGCGCGTATAATCAGGATCAGGAAAAGTACTGGACGTGATTACAGTCTGACGAAGAATCATGAGTATCTAAGTATGAAATATTTCAAGATCCAATGACCAAGAGTCTAAGGTCTAAGACCAAGAATGAAGACAACTGACCAAGGTCTAAGGAGTTGTGCAAAATATTAACATAGTTACAGCTATAAACTTGATATAATATAATTGAATTCTTGACAGCAGAAAATGCACAATGAAGTATAACAATGAAAACCTTATTGTTTATACATTTTAAACTTTTAAAAACTCACATGTTACCATATGACATTTACAATACACAAACAATCTTCATTAGTTATAGAGCATACACTTATAAACACTGAATCACTTTAACACACGACATTATATAATACACTAATACATAGAACAATCTATATATAGGAGTCTTTTCAGTACTTACTGTTACGGACGGCTAGGTGTCAGGTAGTGATCAGAGAAATGCCGGGGACTCTCCATGTTAAGAAGAAAAAGAAAGAAAAAAAAAACAAGTACAATGAAATAAACAGAGAAATAACTGCTTTAGTCCATGGAGTGAAAACACATACAAGAGATGGCAGCACAGCATTCCTTGACATTATATATATATATATATATATATATATATATATATATATATATATATATATATATATATATATACATATATATATATATATATATGTATATATACATACATACATATATATATATATATATATATATATATATATATATATATATAAATATATAAATTTATATATATATATATAAATAAATATATATATATATATATATATATATATATATATATATCTTTATATATATATATATATATATATATATATATATATATATATATGTATATATATATATTTATATATATATATATATATATATATATATATATATATATATATATATATATATATATGTGTGTGTGTGTGTGTGTGTGTGTATATATATACTATTGGACAAGGAAAATATAACTATTCAATAATGTAACTTATCATCATTAGCATAACCAACAAGCAGAAATCCATTTAAGGATTCCTTTAGGACAGCAGAATGGAGGATAGTAATTACTACGCAAAAAAAAAAAAAATCCTTATTAATAACATTATATAAAAGACTGAACAAGTGTTCAGGATATGATCCAAACCTCAAGTCAATCATAAAAAAAAGAAAAAAAAGAAATAAAAAAAAAACCGGATCATATATACACATATCCGTTGGCAATCCCCTTCCAAAAAGGAAAACAAACACTCGAAAGTTAGGTTTAGAAAATTATGAACTTGATTTGATAATTACAAATATTTTCTCACGTCATTAACTGATCACTTGAGAGAGAGAGAGAGAGAGAGAGAGAGAGAGAGAGAGAGAGAGAGAGAGAGAGAGAGAGAGAGAGAGAAAGAGAGAGATTTTTAAAACATGTGACGTAATTACTGCTAGAGGCCAACTAAAGTAGTGAATAATGATACAAAAACAGTTAGGATAAACTTATAAAATATCTATTAGTATCAGCAATGTCATTGGTTGATATACGAGATCAAAACTTAATGAAAAATTCTGCCATCAGTCTATAAAGATTTTGGTGTATATTTTATAAATAGTCGAGCAAATATTCGCAAAAAATTTTAACATTCACAAGAAATAAATTTGGATATTAATATCGTTTATTTACCTTGAAGATTTATTTGAAAAAAAAAGAGGAGAAGGTTGGATGATGAAAGGCATTTTGACGTAGGAAAAATCTATTTTTTGGTGAGATAGCCCTGTCGTCCTGATGAAAGTTACTTTTGGCAACTTCTACAGTATAACATTTCTGCAATTGATATTACAAGAGAATTACCGTCAGGTATCATGGGGTTCCATCCCCGGAAACGACTCTCCGAAGATATTGTATATAATCAGGGACGTATCCTAAGATAACCATAGATATCTGCACCCTAAACAGACCTTACCCACTCTAATCCACTAATGAGAAGGATAAGTAAGGAGCCGTTACACATCCTATCACCTTCCAGTACCCCTATACGTTCCTGCTTCTGATACCTTTGAATGCAGCTGATAGCTACAGTGCGGTTTATTTTTTGGGGGGGCGATTTTTTTTTGCAAATTTTGATGATTTGTTTTGTGAATTGTCTTCCTCTTTTGCGCCAAAGTTGAGTATCTACCTCTCTTTGGCTTTGTTTATGCTATTTTTGGTTTTAGCTCCTTTCTAGGACTTAGATTGAAGCATTTGGTTAGAGGAAGCCGGAGCACTTCGAGTCCTGCTAGCATGATGTCGGGCTTCGTCCCTGATGGCCTCTTATTGGTCGTGTTTACTTAAATGTTTTGAGTAAGTTTCACGTTAGCTAGTTTTAGTTTAGCATTACGATGCTAACGACTCATTTTATATATAATACCTTTTCTTTAGTTTCTTGGTTTCTTCTTTTGTCTTGTGGTATCTGACCAGGTCTATTCTTTAACGGCAGGTCCGTCGGGCCATTGTGCTACATAGGCTCTATAGTTGGTTTACGGTATACTTTTTGAGTTCCCCTTTGCAAAGGGTGAACCTTTTCTCCTGTCGGTGCGCTGACAGTTGTGTGATGCCGTATTCTAACCTTTTAGATATTTTGGTGGTTCTTACCTTCTCAAGGTCAGTTTCCCCGTTACTGATATCAAACTTAAATATATTATTGTGTGTTTTTAATATTGTTTGAAGGCCTAGCCCTTCCGGGTTCTATCACCCGACAGCATCCTCTTTTATAAAGAGTGCCATCAGGCTGTCGAGTTATATTCTC
>NC_090726.1:161939270-161944270 GCF_036898095.1 Palaemon carinicauda
GCCACCCACTTTCTCCAAGATGACTCATATTGCCTTCTAGTCGATTTGCACTTGTATTCCTCTAGGAAGTCTATGCTAGCTCTCGAAATCCCGAAACGCTTTCTCACCGCTAGGGCGAGAAAATCATGAGCTGCAGGGTCTGGGTTTTCTGTAATGAAGCGCAGACAGTCGACTTCTGGACTCGCTGGGTCAGAACTGGATGTGGTAGCGGCACGAACTTCATCTGTAGTTCCAACGCCAAGGGGAACCACATACTGTTCGCCCACTTGTGGGCCACTATTGCCGCTACCCCCTTGAAGGATCTCAGTTTGTTGAGGACCCTCAACAGAAGGTTGTGAGGAGGGAACAGATAAATCCTGGACCACCTGTTCCAGTCGAGGGACATTGCGTCCACTGCTTCCGCTAAGGGGTCCTCGTACGGGGACACGTACAGGGGCAACTTCTTGTTGTCTTTCGTCGCAAAGAGGTCTATTTACAGTTCTGGGACTTGATTCAGAATGAAGGAAAATGATCCTGCGTCTAAGGACCATTCCGACTCTATCGGTGTGAACCTGGATAGAGCGTCCGCTGTCACATTGCGGACTCCTTGAAGGTGAACTGCCGACAGGTACCACTTCTTCTTTTCTGCCAATCGGAAAATGGCTAACATCACTTGGTTGAGAGGTGGTGACCTCGACCCTTGTCGATTCAAACATCTCACAACCACCTCGCTGTCTGTCACCAATCTTATGTGGATCGAGTGACGCGGGGAGACTTTCTTTAAGGTAAGGAGCACTGCCATAGCTTCTAGAAAGTTTATATGAAAGGTCCTGAATAGCTTGGACCAAGTCCCCTGGACTTTTTTCCGATGAGAGTGACCTCCCCATCCCTCCTTTGAGGCGTCTGAGTGAATCGTCATCGACGGGGGAGGTGGCTGAAGAAGAACCGACTTCTTTAGATGTCTGGCTTGGGACCAAGGTCTGAGAAGAGTACGTAGCCGAGGCGGCACTGGTCTTCTCAGGTCTCTTCGCGCGTTTGATGCATACCTTCTCCAAACTCCGGTTGCATCCTTTAGCTGTGCTCTTAGCACTGGGTCTGTCACTGAAGCAAACTGGAGAGAGCCTAGTACCCTCTCCTGTTCGCGTCTTGATATCCTTTTGGAATCTAGAAGTCTCTTGACAGAGCCCGCTATCTCCTTCCTTTTCTTCATTGGGATGGAGAAACTGTGTGACAAAAGGTCCCAGTGGATTCCCAGCCACTGGAACTTTTGGGATGGAGAAAGTCGAGACTTTTTCTTGTTGATCTTGAAGCCTAGGTACTCTAGGAACTGGATCACCTGACTGGAAGCTTGTAAGCATTCGGTCTCGGATGCTGCCCACACCAGCCAGTCGTCCAGGTAGGCTACTACCTGAATTCCCTTTAGGCGTAATTGTTTGAGAGCTGCGCTCGCAAGCTTCGTGAAAATCCTTGGGGCTATGTTTAGCCCGAATGGCATGGCTCTGAAGGCGTACAGTTTCCGTTGTAGCCTGAACCCTAGGTAGGGGGAGAGTCGACGGCTGATTGGGATGTGCCAATAGGCGTCTGACAAGTCTATAGAGACTGAGTATGCCCTCTTGGGCAGTAAGGTCCTTATGTGTTGCAGTGTTAGCATCTTGAATTTGCAATTCACTATGAACTTGTTGAGTGGTGACAAGTCCAGAATGACTCTGAGCTTTTCCGAGTCTTTCTTGGGAACACAAAACAGCCTCCCTTGGAATTTGATGGACTTCACCTTTCGGATCACATTTTTCTCCAACAGTTCTTGAACGTACTCCTCCAAAATGGGGGTGGAGTGTTGGAAAAACCGAAGGCATGGGGGTGGAGTGCTGTACCAGCTCCAACCCAGTCCATTCTTGAGTAGGCTTTGGGCCCAGGGATCGAAGGTCCAGCGATCCCAAAATTTCATTAGTCTCCCTCCTACCGGTATCGTTTCACTTGGACTGCCGTCCTGAGGTCTTGCCTCCTTGACCACGACCACCTCTGAATCCCCTTCCCCTTGAGGGGCGCCTAGACGAGCCTCTGGCTGCTCCTCTAGGCTTTGCACGAAAGGAAGAAGACTGTCCTTCGAACGTTGGGGTGAATGTGGTTGACTGACCTGGCACAGCCTGGGGTACCCACTGAAAAGTAGTCGGGGTTTGTGCCACCATCTGGGGCACTGGAGGCAAAGGCAATTGCAGTTGCTGTTGCTGTCTATAAGGCTTGGCTGGCCGAGATGGTAGCCTAGTCCTCATATTCTTCCTCTTTGGTTGAGGACCCTCATCCGGGGAAGATTTTCTTTTGATAGCCAGGCCCCACTTCTGGAGAAGGTTTCTATTCTCCACGGCGGCCTTATCAACAACCTCTTTGACCACATCGGTAGGGAAAAGGTCTTTTCCCCAAATGTTGGAGGATATTAACTTCCTTGGCTCGTGTCTCACCGAAGCCCCGGTGAACACGAACTCCCTGCAAGCTCTCCTTGCCTTGACGAAGCCATAAAGGTCCTTCGTCACTGTGGCTAGGTGAGACTTAGCCACAACCATGAACATTTCATGGACCTTAGGGTCACTTGCCATCGTCTCAAGAGTAGTCTGATGAGACATTGAGGCAGCCAGTCTTTCTTTTGTCTCGAACTCTCTTCGTAAAAGAAATTCGGACAACTTGGGGAGGTCCTCGCCGAATTGCCGTCCGGCAATATCAGCCTCCAACTTTCCCACTGAGAATGTCAGATGGACATCCTTCCAGTCCTTGTGGTCCATAGGCAGAGCCAGCGACAAGGGTTTACACTCCTCCAGGGAGGGGCAAGGCTTGCCGGCCTCGATTGCCTTTAGGACAGCCGCAAACCCTTTTTGTAAAAAGGGGAAGGCTCTATCAGAAGAGGACACAAAAGAAGGGAGCTTCTTGCTCAATGCTGCTACCTTCGAATTCGAGAAGCCCCTCTCTTTCATCGAGGATGAAAGTAGGGCTTGAGCCTTAGCATGGTCCATAATAATGACCTCTTTCGGCTCTGTCTCCTCCCTTGAAGCTGGTTCTTTTCTCAGCCGGACATAGCAGTCCGGATATGATGCCTTGCAGGGCCAGAATTCTACTTCCTCTAGGAGAACTGAACCCAGCTTATCCGAAATGACGATCTTACCAGTCGTCATTGGCATGTGCTCAGCATACCTCCATGGGTTAGCATCTGAGCATATGGGAAGGTCTTTCACATTGAGCTTTTTCCGGGGCCCATGTGATTCTGCTAGGGACTGCATACGCAGTTCCATTGCAGCCGCCTTCTCCTGATTCTCCTTCTGCATTTGTTGGATCATTCCAACAATCGAAGAGAGGGCCTGTCCCAGTTCTACTGGGAGACCAGCGGATGTTGAGGGGATGGGCTCCGGCATCTGAACCGGAGTAGCCGACACCTCGTCGACCCCATCCTCTGCGACATCCGGGGTTTGAACTTGATCCTGACCTTCTGCCAGGAGGTCTTCTTCCAAACCTTCGTCCACATCAGACATCCTGTCACACAACTGGATGTCTTGCATCGCATCTGCGACTTCCTCGTCCACCTGGACTAGGTCTTGGGGGATCTCCTCTTGAGGCTGGGGAATCACTGCTTCAGCTGATGCCTGGGGAAAAAGATACGCCCTCATCTTCTCACTAGGAAGATAAGGGCCAGAGGTGTTCTTCTTGAAGCCCCTTACCCAAGTACGGAGCTTTTCCCTAGCTATATCCCTTGATTCCGTCGTTCTAGGGGAATCAAAAGCCTCAGTAATCAGGTTAGTGCATACAATACATACCTGAGGGTCCCAATACTGGAGATCATCCTTGGAGACAGCGCATGCTGCGTGTCTCCTACAACACTCATGTCCGCAGAGGTTCCTGCTACGGACATTGCAGAAAACATTTCCGCACTTCGGAGGGTCCTCCTGTAAAGAGAAAAAATTTCCATGAGTATCAAGTGAACTATGTATCACTGGATATGCATAGTATAGCATAACAATTCATAAAGGAAAGACACACACTTGTGTTTCCCTCACAACCCATTGTTGCAGCTTTCCAGATAATAAAATCAAAATTGGTTTATCTCTACTAGAGTAACCAATGCAAGGTTTCCAGAGGAAACAGGTGGAGCTCACACCTAGGCAATGATTTTAAAATCCTGGATAATAGACGGGGAAGACTCTGCTTCCTGTCTGAGGGCAACAGCAAAGGGCTGTGCAAGAAAACACAATAGTGTTAGAAGATACAGTGCTGTACCTAAACTTTTACTATAGTTTTCTTCTTACTGTATATGCTATACAGAAGAATACTAGTACAGTATAGGAGGATGTGTGCCGGCCTGCCTTTGCCGGCCGGCACACACCACAATTAGCTTTAAAGTATACTACTTAACAGCTATAGGGCGGCAGCCTTCTGGTTCAAATGCCTGTGCCGGCGGCAGTAGCTGCCGGCCAGCAACAGCCAGTGTTGGCCGGCAATGACTGCCGGCCAGTAACTACACAAGGTAGTACCTAGCTGCCGGCCACACTCTTGGTGACCGGCAGACAAGGACTGACATAAGCCGGCCGGCAAAGGTCCAAGACCGATGCCAGCCGGCAGCAAAAGAACCAGAAGACTACCCCTGCCCGGCTGCCGGCCTCACAGGCCGGCAGCCGGCCTCATAGGCCGGCTGCCGGGACAGGTACAGCACTAGAAGAAAATAGAATGGATGCCGGGATAAGAGTGTACACAACCCCCCAAGCCCGGCAACCGAAAGAGTGCATATAAGGAAGGGGAGAAACTTAATTCAGGCTTCCTTGACCAATGCCGTCCGGCTCTGTCGGCAGGCATGGATGAGGGACCAAGAGAGGTCCGGGCAGCACTCGAAAACATAAGACCCTTGCCGGCCAGCATCTCAGCCGGCCGGCAATGGCCTTAGTCAATTCCACATCCCAACCTATACTAGGTCCAGAAGTAGAATGACGTACAGTACAGTAATACCCCTGCCGGCCAGCTCTGCCGGCCGGCAGGGTACAGTACAG
>NC_090726.1:161951770-161954270 GCF_036898095.1 Palaemon carinicauda
ACCAGGCGTCAGACTGTCGAGTGAAGGCGTGCACCAGAGGCATGTGGTCTGTGCGAATGACGAAGGGCGTACCTTCTAAGAAATGGCGAAAGTGACGGACAGCCAAGTGCACCGCCAGCAATTCTCGATCGAAGGTAGAATAACCCGATTCTGCCTTGGACAGTTTTCTGCTGAAGAAGGCCAATGGGCGGGGCGAGCCTTTGACTACCTGCTCGAGTACTGCACCAATAGCGACGTCGCTGGCATCAGTGGAGAGAAGGAGAGGGGCGTGTGGGATAGGAAAAGTGAGAGCTGCAGCAGTTGATAGAGCCTTCTTTGCATTGCAGAAGGCTGCTTCTTGAAGGGGACCCCACTTCAGGTCTTTTGGCTTGCCCTTGAGGGAGGCTTAGAGGGGAGCAAGAGTGGCGGCAATGGCTGGCAGAAAACGGTGATAATAGTTGATCATGCTCAAGAATTCCTGCAGAGCTTTGACGGTCGAGGGCGCAGGGAAATTCTGAACGGCTGCTACCTTCTCAGGGAGGGGATGGACTACTTCAGGAGTGATATGGTGCCCTAAGAAAGACACTTCGTTGGCGCCAAAGGTACACTTGTCGTACCAGGCTACAAGGCCGTGTTGTTGCAGGCGGTCGAGCACGATGCGCAGGTGACGGAGGTGTTCCTCTTTTGAGGAGGAGAACACAAGTATGTCGTCCACATAACATACACAGAAAGGGAGGTCCCCTAAGATGCCATCCATGAGACGTTGAAACGTTGCCCCAGCATTACGAAGGCCAAAACAGGAGTAATTGAAGGTGTATGTGCCAAACGGAGTGGTGATGGTGGTCTTGGGGATGTCTTCTGGGTTCATAGGCACCTGATAATACCCCTTCAGGAGGTCGAGTGTAGAGAAAACCTTCGCTTTGTGCAGGTAGGAGGTTATATCGGCAATGTTTGGGAGGGGGTAGTGATCCGGTTCTGTTTGCATGTTCAGGTGGCTGTAATCCCCGCACGGACGGAGGGAGCCGTCTGTCTTCAGAACGATGTGTAAGGGTGACGACCATGGGCTGGAGGCCTTTTGGCAAAGGCCCATTTTCTCCATGTCGGCGAACGTCTGTTTGGCGGCTGCCAATCGTTCCGGTGCCAGACGTCTGAATTTTGCGAAGACTGGGGGTCCCGTCGTCTTGATATGGTGATAAATACCGTGCTTGGCAGGAACCGTTGGCGTTTGGCGAAGTTCTGGACTGAAAACTTCCGGGTACGACGTGAGGAGGTGGGCGTAGGCATCCGTGGGTGCGCTGATGTGGAGAGCGAGGTTAGAGGGGGCGGGTTGAAGAGGTTTTGACAAGTACGAGTCTGCGTTGACCAATCGTCGGTGGGCGACATCGACCAGAAGGTGGAAATGAGAGAGGAAATCCGCACCGAGGATTGGCATTGTGACGTCAGCAACGAGAAACTTCCAATTGAATTTACCGTTTCCGAACGATAATGTGAGGTTCTCGTAACCGTAGGTGGGTATCGCAGATCCGTTGGCAGCTACCAAGCGGATGTCGGCAGATGTAGACAGACTACGTTGTGCCTTGAAGAGTTTCCTTGGCAAAAGAGAACGACAAGCACCCGTGTCTACCAAAAATCGCACGCCCGTTCCTGCATCCTGTAAAAAGAAAAGATTAGAAACATGGGAGGCCATCGCCACAAGCGATGGCCTACTTACACGTTTTTTGGCCACTGACAATCTTTGGCACATTTCTTCACGGTTGCCCCGAATCTGAAGTGGCAGTAGCAAAACTGCGGCGGATGGGAGGTAGTAAGTGGCTGTAGAAGTCGTTCGTTGGGGCGCGAGCGATTGGTGGGTGGTGGGCGGCTTTGTCGCCGCTTCGGCACGTCACGGGGTAGGCGTGTATGTCCTACGGCATTCATGTCAGCTTCGGTTGACGTTGAATAGGCATCCTCGTCGTCAGGGGTGGAGGCGTTGATGGAGGTTTTGAAGTGGCTGTCCATAAGGGTGTCGGCTTTGGTCATCAAGTCCTTTATGAGTAAACTATCGACATCGGGTATGGCAGCGCGTACAGGTTTAGGTAAACGGCGTATCCAAGGGGCACGGAGTAGGTTCACCTCACGAGGAGAGCCGTCTGCGGCAGGTTGAAGGCGAGCGATTCTGGTCATTTCCCTGAGGGCAAGCGAAGCCCTTTGGTCCCCCAACGGTTGATGTGAGAGCTGAAAAAGCTTTGCTATACGGGCGGCTGGCGACGGCGAGTACTGCTGCAGAAGGTATGTTTTGAGGGCGTCATACGCAATTGGGGTGTCTCCTTGTTCACAAAGCCAGTCGGATATTTCTGGGAAGGTGTCCTCGGGTATCGCCGAGAGAACATAATCCGCTTTGGTGGTTGAGCGAGTCATGCCCCTGATACGAAAGTGGACTTCAGCGCGTTGAAACCAAGCAAACGCTTCTCCGCTGGCGAACGGTGAAAGTTTCAATGGAGCGGCCGCAGTGCCAACTGCTGTAGTAGAGTCTGTCTCCGTC
>NC_090726.1:161968478-161978478 GCF_036898095.1 Palaemon carinicauda
CTCGGTGTTTTCCCTTGTGTTCTCTCGTTATTTTGGATTTAATTCAACATTTTGATGACTTCTCCGGCATCTTCTGCCTCTGGAAAGTTGAGTATTATCTTTACTATGTAAGCTCTTGTTGTTTTGAATTAAATCAAAAGTGATATTAACGTAAGCAAAAGCTGTTGCCTACCGGAGGCATCCTGGATGCTATCGCTCACTATATATGGGTCATTTAGTTAGCTAGAGCGACATTCCCGGTTTGTTATGCTTTAATAATCTAGCTATTTAGCTCCTCTAGGAATGCTTATATGATGCCGTTAGTTTTTAGTTCGGTAATTTAGGTAACCTATCTTGCCCTTCGCGAGGCTTAGTAGCCTAGGCGTCTGGCCCTAGTACTTTCATGCATGATATAAGTTTTTCCGAGTGTTATATTATTGAATATATAGGCAAAGATTTTATACATGTAAGGTATTGTTGAATGTTCTTTCCAAGATTGTACACGAGAGAGTTTCGGTGAGTTAGGTAATCGATTCTAATCGCACCTAGGCTAGTAACCTAGGTACAGTAGTACACTTTCGCACATCCCCGATTGTTCTTTTCTCCTCCGGAGGCTGAGTAAGCCTTAGGCTTAATCCTAGCGGTTCTATCTGTATAATAATTCAGGTGTAACTATACCAGGATATGTCTGTCCTGACCTGATAACCAGAGTGACTGGTTTTTTGGGTTAGGGCAGAACATCAGAGTTTCTAGTCTGTGGTCTGCTCCTTCCTAGCAGAGAGAATGAGTTTCCTTTGCTAGGTTATGGGCGGATACAGGAAACTTTGCTTCCCTGGTCCACATCTGAAGGACTCTGTACGAGATGATTCCTTCCTCTAGTGGTCTAGAAGACTGTCCTGTGTGGTTTTTCTCGGGCTGGAGAATGAGTTTTCTCTGTTGCCCGGCGAAATAACTTCACCTAACTTTGTTCTGGTTGGGAGGAGGATAGCAAGTATTGCCAGTCTTCCTCCCTAATAGACAACTCTAGGTTAGGATGAGCTTCCCTAACTGCTGAGTGTGTCTCTTGCTAGAACGAAGTTTACAGGACCCTTATCCCTTCCCCACCTCTTTTTCTTTCTTTTGGCCGCAGTCCTACTTCCGGACCTAGTATAGGTTAGGATGGAGGACCGGCTCAGCTCTCTGCCGGCCGGCATAGACTCCTTGTTCTTGCAGAGTAAACTCCAGACCTCCCTTGGTCTCCCTTCCCTGTCTGCCGGTAGAGTCCGGCAGGCTATGGATCCCTTGGAAGCCTGAATGCTACATTCTCCCCTTCCATAAGTTCACTCTTTCTGGATGGAAGGTCGTATGGCAATGCCGCCTTATAACCTTACATCCATACTGTTTCTCTGACTATTGTGTTGTACCCCAAGCCCGGCTGCTGGCTTAACAGCCGACAGCCGGAGAGTGGGAGGTTCTCTGGTTCTAAGCCACTGCTGGCGGGCATGGGTATTGCTACCTTTGCCTGCCAACAGTGGAAATACAGCTGTTGGCCGGCACACATTTGAGAACCAGTGGCCTGCCGCCTATTAGTTAAAGGTAGTATATCTTTGAACTATACAGGTGTAATGCCGGCTGGGACAACAGCATGCGATGTACAGTAGTTACTATATTGGTAGTGTAGTACTCACTGCATTAGTAAAAGTGCAGTACAGAGTTTGTGATAACACTAAAGTTCTTCAACATACTTAATGTTATCTTGTACAGCCTTATGTTGAGACTGTACAATATATAGAAAGTGAGTTCTTTCTGTATTCATTTTATCCCGTATATTAAAACTTTATTTCAAGGTATGAACTACACCTTAAATTTCCGTTCAGGAAATTACATAAGGTATTCTAGAATAAAATAAACCTTAGTTTTAATATCTTGGGAGGTTACAGCAATTGACTGGACAGGAAATA
This sequence comes from Palaemon carinicauda, assembly GCF_036898095.1. Lineage (NCBI taxonomy): Eukaryota > Metazoa > Arthropoda > Malacostraca > Decapoda > Palaemonidae > Palaemon > Palaemon carinicauda. The sequence goes on from NC_090726.1 coordinate 161,970,398, forward strand.
CAAGTATGTGTCTTTCCTTTTTTCTTTTTATATCTTTTCTATATAAGCTACATGTTTTAATATAAGTGAAGAGCCTTCACTTGATACTCATGGATTTTTCTTCTCTTTACAGGAGGACCATCCGAAGTACGTGATTGTGTTCTGTAATGTTCGCAGTAAGAACTTCTGTGGACATCAGCTTTTCAGGAGGCACGCAGCATGCGCAGCCTCCAGAGGTGATCTCCGGTATTGGGACCCTCAGGTTTTTACTGTATGCTCTAAACTGATTACCGAGGCTTTTGACGACCCTGAGTCGACGAAGTCAAGGGATGCTGCCAGGAAAAAGTTACAAACCTGGGTGAGGGGTTTTCAGAAAAACACCTCGGGCCCCTACCTTCCAAATGAGAAGATGAGAGCCTGCCTTTTCCCTAAAGCATCGGCTGATGCAATCATCCCTCAGCCTCAGGTGGAGATACCAGCTGCCCAGAATCAGTAGATTCTGAAGTCTCGGCCGCCCTTCAAGACATCCAATTGGATGATAAGATGTCGGAGGTGTCGGATTCTACTAAGAAGGACCTTCTAGGAGAAGGTCAGGAGGAGGAGCTGTCCCAGGTTCCTCAAGTAGAAGAGGAAGAGATCGACGAGGTGTCGGTTACATCGGTTCCGGACCCAAAACCTGTTCTCTCTACATCGTCTGCTATCCCAGATGAACTGGAAAGAACTCTTTCTTCCATTGTTGAGATGATCCATCAAATTCAAAGGAAGAATGATGAAAGGGAAGCTACAATGAAACTGGAGATACGCAGATTTGCAGCATCACGTGGGCCCCAGAAGCGGCTCAACGTGAAGGATCTTCCTTTGTGCTCGGACACCAATCATTGGAGGTATGCCGAATACATGCCAATGACAACCGGGAAGATCGTGATTTCAGAAAAGTTGGGAGCAATTCCCCTGGAAGAGGTGGAATTTTTGCCCAACAAAGATTCTTATCCAGACTGCTATGTCCGTCTTAGGAAGGAGCCAGCCTCAAAGGAGGAGACGGAGCCGAAGGAGGTCATAGGTTTTTACCATAGTAAAGCTCAGGCGTTACTAGCGAGCTCGATGAAAGAGAGGAGCTTCACTAACTCAAAGGTGCCAGCCTTGAGTAAGAAGCTTCCGTCCTTTGTGGCCTCTCCTACCAGAGCCTTTCCCTTCATGGAAAAGGGATATAAGGCAGCCTTAAAGGCGGTGGAGGCAGGGAAACCATGCCCCTCCTTGGAAGAGTGCAAGCTGTTATCTCTGACCTTGCCCTTGGACCAAGAAGACTGGAAGGACGTACATCTTACCTTCTCAGTCGGGAAGCTGGAAGCTGATATCGCTGAACGTCAGTTTGGTGAGTAACTTCCAAAACTGTTGGAGGTTCTCTTGCGTAGAGAGCAAGAGACGAAAGAAAGACTTGTGGCATCGATGTCGTTGCAAACGACATTAGAAACGATGGCAAGTAACCCCAAGAACCAGGACAGGTTCATGGTAGTGGCCAAAACCCATTTGGCCACAGTTTCGAAGGATCTCTATAACTTTATTAAAGCTAGGAGAGCCTGTAGAGAGTTTGTGTTCGCCTCGGCTGCGGTGAGGTACGAACCGAGGAAACTGATCTCTTCTCGTATCTGGGGTAAAGACCTCTTTCCCAAATAAGTGGTTAAAGAGGTAGTAGACAAGGCCGCCACAGAGAATAGGAACCTTCTCAAAAAGTGGTGCTTAGATCTTAAGAGAAAGTCTTCTCCGGAAGAGGGTCCCCAACCCAAGAAGAAGACAAAAAGGCCTAGGCCATCCTCGCGGCCGGATAAACCCTACCGACAGCAACAACAACAACAACTTCCTGTGACCGCGGTGCCTTAAATAGTGGCATAACCTCCAACCACGTACCAGCTGGTACCTCAGCTGGTACCTCAACAAGTGGCGCCACAGTCGCCAGTTTTTAATCCAGCCTTCGTAAGGCAGACTTCTTCCTTTCGTTCGAAAGCAAGAGGAACAGCCAGAGATTCTTCTAGACGCCCTTCAAGAGGAAGGGGATCCAGGGGAGGATGCGGTCAAGGAGGCAAGGCCTCAGGTCCATAACAGCAGAAGTGAGATACTTCCAGTAGGAGGGAGATTACAGCTATTTAGGGATCGCAGGACCTTCGACCCCTGGGTCCACAGCCTAATAAAGAATGGACTACGTTGGAGCTGGAGCAGTCCTCCACCTTAATTTCCTCAATTCTCCCAACCCTTAACCCCCGTTCTGGAAGAATATGTCCGAGAGCTCTTAGACAAAAGAGTAATCCGGAAAGTTAAGTCCATCAAATTCCAAGGAAGGCTGTTTTGTGTTCCAAAGAAGGACTCAGAAAAACTCAGAGTCATTCTAGACTTGTCGCCACTCAACAAGTTCATAGTGAACTACAAGTTCAGAATGCTCACACTTCAACACATAAGGACCCTACTGCCCAAAAGGGCATATACTGTCTCTATAGACTTGTCTGACGTTTATTGGCACGTTCCAATTAATCGTCACCTCCCCTCCTACCTAGGCTTCAAGTTACAGAGAAAATTTTACGCCTTCAGAGGCATGCCTTTTGGGCTAAACGTAGCCCCAAGGATTTTCACGAAGCTCACGAACGCAGCCGTCCATCAATTACGCCTAAAGGGGGTCCAAGTAGTAGCCTACTTGGACGACTGGCTGGTGTGGGCAGCATCCAGGACAGAATGCATGCAAGCTTCTAAGATAGTGATCCAGTTCCTGGAACATCTGGCATTCAAGATCAACATAAAAAAGTCTCGACTTTCTCCAGCTCAAAAATTTCAGTGGTTGGGAATCCACTGGAATTTGGAGTCACATCGACTTTCCATACCTGGTAAGAAGAGGAAAAAAATAGCAGGATCTCTCAAGAGACTTGAAATCCAAACGGATATCAAGACGCGAACAGGAGAGAGTGCTGGGCTCTCTACAGTTTGCTTCGATAACAGATCCAGTGCTAAGAGCACAGCTAAAAGATGCAACAGGAGTCTGGAGAAAATATGCATCAAACGCGCGAAGAAATCTAATAAGACCACTACCGACTCGGCTGCGAACGCTTCTCAAGCTGTGGTCCAATGCCAAGCACTTGAAGAAATTAATACTCCTTAAACCTCCTCCCCCGTCAGTAACTATCCACACACACACTTCAAAGGAAGGTTGGGGAGGTCACTCTCATCAGATGAGAGTCCAAGGAGCTTGGTTCAATCTTTTCAAGTCATTTCACATCAACTTTCTAGAAGCCATGGCAGTACTTCTGACACAAAAGAAAATATCTCCCCGCCACTCGACCCACATAAGACTGGTTCTAGATAGCGAGGTGATAGTGAGATGCCTGAATCGACAAGGGTCAAGGTCACCTCAAATCAACCAAGTGATGTTGGCCATATTCCGTTTGGCGGAAAAGAAGAAATGGCACCTGTCAGCTGTTCACATTCAAGGGTTCTGCAATGTGACAGTGGACGCTCTATTCAGGTTTACACCTATAGAGTCAGAATGGTCCCTTGACGCAGGATCGTTCTCCTTCATCTGGAGTCAAGTCCCGGAGCTGCAGATAGACCTCTTTGCGACGAAAGACAACAAGAAAATAGATCGTTACGTGTCCCCATACGAGGATCCCCTAGCGGAGGCAGTGGACGCTATGTCCCTAGACTGGAACAGATGGTCCAGTATTTATCTGTTCCCACCGCACAACCTCGTTTTGAAGGCCCTCGATAAGCTGAGATCCTTCAAAGGGAAAGCAGCAATAGTGGCCCACAAGTGGCCAAATAGCGTGTGGTTCCCTCTGGCATTGGAACTACGACTAAAATTCGTACCGCTACCGGATCCATCCCTGTCTCAGCGAGTACAGAAGTCGACTGTCTTCGCTTCATCACAGAAAACACGGAACCTACATCTCATGATTTTCTCTCCTTAGCGATGAGAAAAAGATTCGGTGTTAAAAGTCACTTTAGACTTTTGGAGGAAACCAGAAGACATTATGAGGCTTCAGGGAAGAAACAGATATCCTTTGTTAAGGTGAAGAAACCAAAAGAAATCTCGACAGATTCCTATTTATCATTCTTCATTCACCTTCATGAGCAAGGTTTAGCAGCCAACACAATTCTATTGTTCAAGCCTGCCTTACAAGTCGACCTTTCTAACGACGTTCTTAATGAACTACATAGGCCCATGCTAGGCTTAGCCCTTCAGCGCCTCCAAAGACCCTTTGCATGGTCATTAGATAAGATTCTTCATGTGTATAAATAATGAACAATGAGGAATGCGCTTAGATGGTTTTGAATTTAAAGTCATATTTCTGCTTGTACTCGCTTTGGGGGCCAGAGTTAGTGAAATAGTGGCTCTCTCTAGAGAGTAAGGCCACGTCCAGTTCTTGGAGGGAGAATTGAATCTATTTCCAGACCCAATGTTTCTTACCAGGAACAAGCTACCCACCAACAGGTGGGGTCCCTAGAGAATCTGCCCTCTGAAGGAAGATGCATCTATATGTCCAGTGGAGTGCCTAAAGGTCTATCTTTATAGAAGTTTAGACTTTAGGGGAGGACAGATGTTCAGAAGAGAAACCCTGGGTTCAAAGTTATCTGTAACTAAGGGCGAAAATCACCCGTGTTATTCGCAGAACGGATCCAGACAGTACACCCGTTAGTCAAGATCCGAGGAAAGTTGCCTCTTCCATAAAATTTCTTTAATTATATGGACTTTGAACATCCTTGTTCGTACACCGGCTGGTAGTCATCAAAGGTGTTCTGTATGCACTATGCGAAAGAAGTGGAGCAACTTAAGAGGTCTGTGGTAACAGCAGGTAGAATTCTTTAACCGTCTGTTTTAAATCTGCGAGGAAGAGTATAATTAATTTTGGACGATTAATTAAGAGGGTGCGTGTGTAGTCTCTGTATGTTACTACACACTTAGGGATAGGCCACGAAAGTGTCCTTACGAACTGTTCCATTGACGTTAGTGAACTATAGCATAATACGGACACTTGTACCAAGCGTTTCTTACGCTAGTGTAAATAAACAGTATACAGAATGTATCATTAGTATTAATAATTCAAATGAAGTGGCAAATCTGTGTCTTATTCGCCCACACTCATTTTATTAGAAATGTACTGAGCATTAAGATTAAAATATGGATATTTTTATCATGGTATGTCTTTTAAGATTGTTCCCTGATTCAAGCAAAAGTCCACTCACTTTAACCCTTCCTTAGGAAGGGTTGACGTGGTACCCTAATGGGATAGTGGCAGAGATGCAAAATTTGTTCCTATGCGGATACATTCGTTATCCAATAGTTAATAAGAGTAGTCACTTTGGGGAAGGTGTCACAAATTCATACTGACATTGGTGACTCTTATACAAACTTTGCTTTATAATGTATAGGGCGAGACCACTATACAAGCTTGTCATTTTGTCATCCATAGTTATTATGTACTCCTCGAGACTTTTTCCAGAGTCTAGTACGACTCTTCTCTGTAGGGGGCAGGAAGCATCAACATAGTTCAGGCTTAGATGAAATGATGTATGACGGTAACATCATAGGTCTCTAGGTCTAGACGGACCAGGAAAATACTTTCTTGAGATTACGGCACCGATTGAGAATCCACAGATACAATAATGCTCTGGTAAACTTCCATCAGGACGACATGGCCTGAGATCAAAAAACGGATTTTTAGCGAAGCGAAAAATCTATTTTTGGGTGAGGTAGCCATGTTGTCCTGATGGACCCGACCTTCCTTTTATTGTAAAAGGGCTTATTGACCCCTCCCTATAATACAGTATCCGTAGCACCTCGTATATCGCTACAAGGAATAAAGAGGGCGCTACCGCCTTCATCAGATAAACACTGGAAACGGAATAGGAAAGATGCCTTATGAGCGGCTCTCTTTTCATTCTCGTTTCAGATTCTTGTCACTGTAACCCTCGAAGCGTTAATACTGTTCGGGGTGAAGATAGCTATGTGACGTGTCAAGAATACGTCCTCTGATATTATACGATATCCCTGTGAGATTATTTAGGGTTATTCGCTCCAGGAGTTATAATTCTGGATACCTTAAGGTAAAATTCTCTGGGAATATCACTGTAGTCAAATATACCCTAGGAAGCTACATTTTAGGAACTTCCATCAGGACGACATGGCTACCTCACCCAAAAATAGATTTTTCGCTTCGCTCTAAATCCGTTATTTATATATAACATTTTTTGTTATTGTTAAACCTGTTCGATTTACTCTTAACAGTTTCCCTCATACATTATATTCTAAAATTTCCTCCTGAATTTAGCCATTTACCCCGCCCCCCCTTTAATCGCTTCTACATTTAATGTCTAAGAGAGATAGAAGGATAGGCAATTTATGTGAAAATATATATTAATAGTGGCAGATGAACTGTAAGAAAATGTGTGGAAACATGGATCAAGGTTTCAGAGTGTTTGGAGAAATTAAGTGAAAATTAATAGACACTAAAAGAGATTAATACTTACCACAAAGGAGGATAACAGGCAAATAAAGACAGAGATTTTAGCAAATTGAAGAAAAGAGTAATTTTAAATGCGATCCTAAAACTCATAGAAGGCAAGGAGATGCAGTCGGGTATGCAGAGACTTTGTTTAAACGGGTGTGACGAATAGAGAATAGGGTGGTAAAATAAATGAACATTTGCTAAGGGAAAGTACCGATGTAAGCGAAAAGAGATTTAGGAGACTGAGGAGTAGAATATACGATTTCATAGAGGATGGTTAAAAATTTTCTAGACAAAGGGGGTCAATAATGAAAATTGGCCGTGAAATAGGAAGAGAAACAGAAAGAAATCTTCTTGAGATTGTATTTGTATGGAGAGAGGGAGTGAAAGGAAATTTACAAACCACCTTCCCCAAAGAAACGATAATGAGATTAAATGGAACAGACGCTAAGGATACAAGTGATGCAATTATGTAATACGAGGGATTTACCTAAAAAGTAATGGACAGTGAAAGGAGAGATAATTCTTGGAATACGATCAAGTTATTAAAAAGATATAAAACAAGATATACAATAAAATATATGAATAGCAATTACTACCAAATATTCTATGAGGAACTTTCATGAACGTCATTATTAAAAAAAGAACATTTGAGTAGTTATATAAAAATGAAAAAGTGTGCACCTAATCTATGATATCACGAATTTCTATTTTGAACAAAATACATTGTCGCCCTTATTAGATCATATCATATACACACGAATTGGCTTTTTAAATCTTGTGAAAGTGGCTCTACTTCTTAATTCTATTGAATGAGATAAAACTACTTTTTATTCCACTCTTCTAATAATTGCTTAATAGATACTTTAAGAAATTATAACCTGTGTGTTTTTACGATATTGACTATATATTATCTTTACTTGCTTCGCAGATCATTGATATTTAAATTTGTTTTGACTAAAATTCAATTAAAGGTAATTACAGTGATATAACTAACTGAATTTAAATATATATATATATATATATATATATATATATATATATATATATATATATATATATATATATATATATATATATATATATATAACAGTTCCTTCGTATATAAGAGAAAAAACGTTACTTTTCTGCTATAACTACTAAATTTCCAATGAAATAATTTGAAAACGTTTAATAGAGAGAGAGAGAGAGAGAGAGAGAGAGAGAGAGAGAGAGAGAGAGAGAGAGAGAGAGAGAACTCGTGAAAGATTTAGGGATTCTATATAAAACTGATAAAAAGGTTATGAGCTTTTCCTTATAAAAAATAATATACTAAAATATAATGTAAACTCAATAGTTACTCTTATATAGATATTCTCTCTCTCTCTCTCTCTCTCTCTCTCTCTCTCTCTCTCTCTCTCTCTCTCTCTCTCTCTCTCTAATTGGATATCAAAAGTCCATAAAGAGTAAACTGGGAGCAACTATATAATTCTCTATAACTCCTCACGACCTTTCGAATGAGTTTTGATTAGCGTGAAACCCTACAGTTTGAAGTCATATGACGAACCATATAGAGAATTGGTACAGCTAAAAAGAGATGATTTCGCTGCAAGGCCATTTAGTAATGCATAACTTTTG
>NC_090726.1:161988478-161995978 GCF_036898095.1 Palaemon carinicauda
TCAATTATTCTTGAGGGTGAATCTTTCAAGTCATACTCCCCATCTAATTCAGGATCACACTGCAATTCGGGTATAATGTTAACAGAGGTTAACTCGTAGCCATGTATTGAATTTTCTGGAGTTATTGGGCTAGGTACAGATTCATCAGGCACATCCCTTAAACCATCCTTAAAGGCAATGGGACGACGATTTATAAGATGAGTTGCCCGAGATATAAGAAAGGCCATATCCCTTATGTCTAACACATTTGTTTTAATGGATTTGTTAATTAGATGTTTTACCATTTTTATGCAAATTTCCACTAAAGAACCCATTTGGCTACAACCCTTGTAATAATTTTCAAATTCAATAGGTTTAATTCCATTTTCTTCAAAGTATGACTGAGTATCAGGATCTTTTAAAAAATCTGCAATAACATTAGCCCCGGCAATAAGTTGTGTCCCCAAATCGCTTACTACAAATTGTGGTAAACCATGTTCAAAGGTATGTAGAGTGAATGATCTCAAAAATTCCTTGACTGACAAATCCAAGCATAATTTCAAATTAATGGCCCTTGTATACATACAGCTCATACACAGAATCCAAACCTTCACCATACTACCCTGTTGCTTTACAAAATATGGTCCAAAATAATCAATATATACATAACTGAAGGGAATCTGGGAAGGATCCATCCTAAACTCCCGGTAAGGGGACTGATTTAACCGAATGGTATGCTCCTTGTACCTTTTACAGATGACACAATCTTTTACCACTCTTTTAACAGCTGAAAAACATTGTGGTATCCAGAACTTCTTGCGTAGCTCATTCAGAACAGAATAATAACCAGCATGCTTGAGTTTTATATGAAGACTCCTGATTATCAGTTCTGTCAAGGAACTTCTGTTAAACAGCAAGATTGGGAAGCAACACCTCTGTTTACCTTTCCACCTGTCAAACTTGCTTTTGACTCTGAGAATTCCATCTTTATCTGGGTAAACATTCAACTGTCTTACCAAATTAGGTATATCCTTAAGAAGTTTAGAATTGGATGCAAAATACTCCAAAACACTAGGAAACTGAATTTTTTGTTCTTTCAATATGATCATCTTCAGAGCTTTCACATAAAATCCTGTATCATTAGATTCAACGGGAACCTTCAGTTTTCTAGCTGTAACTGTAGCTTTCCACTTGGCAAAACACTGAGCAACCCTGGCATGCACTTTAACCATGAGAGAGAAACTAGAGTATCTGTTTGGAGAAACTAGATGCTCAGCAACGTCCTCCCTAAGGTCTTGTGCACAAACATTACTTAAAACCTTGTCCTCTGTGAAGTCCAGGGTAGCCCTAGGGTTAGGAACTGTAACTCTCAAAATATCTTGACTGACTATAGACTGGTGGATATCAGGTTGAGGTCCGGAAAAATAGTTTGTATTAATTAACTGTTTATATGACAAGGCTCTTGTTATGCAGTCTCCAGGATTGGCATTTCCAGTGATGAAAGTAAAATTAACAGGAAACGTTTCACATAACTTATCTATTTGCTGTAGCCTGTTAAGAACAAATACAGACCTTTTCTGCATCTTATCCAGTTTATAGGAATATGAATTGATCCAAGAAAGAGCTACCAAACTATCAGAGTACAAATCCAAACTTTTTATTGCAATTGGAACGAGGCAATCAGGCCCTCCTAAATCTTTATACAAATCAATTAACAACTCCACACCCAAGCAAATGGCTTGTAACTCCAGGGAAGGGATGGACTTAGTATTAGACTGTCTGTTTATCAGCCTGTTTTTGGCTAATAAAAAATTTGTTTGGCCAGTATCAATGTTCTCTATATACAGAACAGCTCCATATATCATACTGCTAGCATCTACACAAGCAATAAGTCTGTATTGTCCATCTCTTTCCCCAACAAATCTTTGAACAACAATTTCAGGAGTAGAATTAGCTTGCCTTGCAATGCTTTTCCATTCTTTTAGCTTTTCAGCAGGTAAAATATCATCCCATCCTAATGACTTATCACACTGTAAACCATGCATAAATAGCCTTGCCCTATTAAATACTGGACCATTGATATTATACAAATCAAAGTTTGAAGCAATGGACTTGAGGATGGACCTCTTCGTACTTGCCGAAGCTTCCAAAACAATGGGAAAAGTTGAAAGGGTATCCAACTCCCTATTCCATTTCAAACCTAAAAGTTTAACTTCTGTTAGTGTATTTTGATCCCAGTCTGAGTCAATGACTTCTTGAAGTGGCCCATCATTGGTGACAATTTGTTGCAATTCTATTCTATAAAGAGTAAATATATTTGTTAGCCGAGTATAGGCCCATTCCAAGGCATCCGAATTTTTGCAGGTATAAGCTCTATTATCCATATAAAACAACTGATAAAGCAATTTCTTCATATTTTTTACCTCTTGAGTATCATCCTCCACATCCAAAACCAGTATCTTATAAAGACTCAACATCAAAATTGTTGGGCTACATCTTAAACCAAAACTCAATCTAAGATTCTTGTAACCAACTAAGGAAAAATCTTTCTTCTTCACACTTCTAACCCAAAGAAAAAGTAATTTATTCTGATCCGAAGGTCTAAGTGCTATCTGATTAAAAGCCTTTTTGAGATCAAAGCAAAATATCTTCGAACCAAATCGTAAGTGAAGTAAGGCTGAACTTAACTTTTGGTTTAACGACGGCCCTGGATGAATTGCCTGGTTATGGCTTACTGTCATGGGTTTTCTAGGGTCAGCCTCAAATATGTTTGATAGAAATACTACTCTGCATTTTGTAGTCTCTCGATCAAGTTTAAACACCCCCATGTGGGGTAAAAAACTATGTTCAGGATGTTCAGTTAGGTAATGCTTAAGGTTTGGGATCTTTTCAATTATTCCTAAATATTCTTGTTCTTTAATGACTTCATCCATGAGTTTCAGATGCATCTCCCTTTTGCAAAGCTTCTTTAAATTTGAATTTAACACTGCTTCAGCTAGTTTATAATTTTTACCAAGTAAGTGTGACACCTTACTGTTCCATAGCAGAGGCATTGTTATTCTACCATCCTCATTAACAGTGGCATTGTTAAGTGCATATCTTACTAGAGAATTATTGAGTTCCACAGATGTCTCATTCTCTTCCTTATAATAATTAAGGATCCTTTTGCAGTCATATTCCAACATTTGCTCGGTGGCCCTTTGTAGTGCTTGCTCATTTATGCCCCCGTTCTCATTTAAAACTAGAAAATTAGCTTCTACCACCATTTCCTCATGCTCCAATATAGATTCATCATTAAATTTACCTAATCCAAGGCCAATGGAATCAAGAGAACCTACATCCAACTGAGCAACATCAGACTTGCAAGTAATTGAAGTTTCAACTGCATTTAAATCAGGAAGGCAATGTAAATTTTTTAACATTGTGTCAACATTACCAAGAAGCATCACTCCAAAGGAAGTTTGAAAGTATACTGAAGGACTATCCTGTCCAAACCTAACTGTTGACGCCATAGTGCAGTGAGCAGAGTTAGTGCCTAGGATGAAATCTATACTATTTAACTCATCCCCATTATTTAGCAACTGTTTGTCTGCAAGGGTGTAGCCCTTAGCAGAGAAATGGCTTGCCACCCTGAACAAATGTGGCAACTTCAAATTAATATTTATATAAGGTACACATAGGGCCTTCACCTTGCAAATTTCCTGACCAAATTTTAAATTCAGTTCCACAACCTTTGTATTATATGATTTAGCAGAGTTAAAACCATTAACAGTAAGACTCACATTTCTCCTCAAAACTTTGAAAGGAATCTTCTTAACCGCTCTGTCTGTAATAAAATTACACTGACAGCCCGAGTCTTCCAAACCTCTTATTTGGGTATGGTCCTCTAGCTGACAAGTAAAAGTTGGTAGAGCAGATCTATTACCATAGCACTGAAGAGCATCCACTGAAAATACTACCCCTGTGGAAACCTTTTCAGATTTCTCATTAACTAAATTGGAGTTTTTATTAAGACTTCTAGCATTGACTACCTCCTCTTTTGGGGAATCTTTTTTAATGCAGAGAAAGGTGAAATGCCAGCCATTACAACTTCTGCATTTCTTATGAAGTCTAAATTTGCACAAACACGCAGAATGAGAGGAACTGGCACACTTAAGGCAACCTCCTATCTCTTTCAGCTTATCCACCTTTGCCTTATTACTATTATAAACCAGGCACTTGAAAACTTGGTGATCATCAGTTGCTCTGTCATAAGCACATAAAGAGCATTTCGCCTCAGTAGGCTGCCCTTCAACATTCACATTAGAGGCTAGATTAACAGTCTCTGAAGTTTTGGGAAACTTCTTAACTTTTGTATAAATTTTCTGAGATGCTATGGCATATCGTTCACATGCTTCAAAAATGTTATCATTAATTTCTGAAAGGGAGGGCCTCGTCTTATTGGTAATATTTACTAGCTGAGATTGGAAGGTGCTGTTCATGCCATTCCAAAAGAAGTAGTTCAAAAAATCGTCCACTTCCATTTTCAACAACTTAACAGATTCCATGAAATTTTTCATCTGACCAACGTACGCAAATGGATCTGTTTGGTAAGGCATTTTCATATCTGTCAACTGTTTTATTAAAGTAAACTTCTGAAACCTAGGGGATGCTAAAGCAGACCTTAAAATTAATTTTGCATCTTCATATGTCTGTTTGTCTGTTTCAAGTGAATCGAGTAGTATGGATGCACGACCTGACACTTGTTGCTTCAGCAGCAGTAATTTGTCTCTCTGAGTGTACTTGAAGGTTTTAATAACCTCTTCAAATTCAGAAAGAAATTTCTCTATATTTTCTCCCTCTACACTTTTAAATGCTGGTAAAGGAGCTGTAGGGCTTTTCAAAAGGCTTCTAGCTTCTTCAAGTACAGAATGGGGAGGAACTGAATCTTTAGTAGCCTCAAGGGTAGCTATAAAAAAGTTTATTTTATCCAAGTAGCTCTCACAAGCTTCAAACTCAATAATAAATTTTGATTCATCTTCCTCTTCTGCCCATAATAACTTAGCTATTTTAGAATTATAAACCTTCAGCTCTTCAGCATATCCATGAAATTTAGAGATAAGTGATCGCCGTTCAACTTCTGAACCCAATTTACAATCTTCAATTCGATTGACATTCTTAGTCACTTGACTGCGGATGTATTTCCGAGAATTTATCAAAAGCGATAATTCTGACATCTTTGCCGATTGCTATTAAAACAATATTTCAGACAATCACAAATCAATCTATAGAGCAGATCTAACCCAACAGAGTTTAAATGTGCGGCGTCCCTGTATAACCTTCTATTATCTAATCTACCTGGACCCTCTACTCTGAACAAGTAATTCTTGAAACTCAACTTGTTAATAAATTTATTGAGATACCGCCTCATTAACTTGAATTCTTCCACGCATGGGCTATCAAACCGATTTCTCCTTTCATAAAATCGGATTTCAATTTGAGATGCAATTATACAAGATCTTGGTAACCTGGATCTCAGAATCTTGTAAAATTCTTTGCAATTATTCTTTACCACTGACAAATCTACACGAGACTTCAAATCATTACCTCCTAAAATTACCAACAAATAATCGGGGTTATACGTGAAAACATCTTCTAGGAGAGCTAGATTATTCAAAAAATAATTAAATGTGGCACCAGGAAAACCAAGAAACTGAACATCAAAAGATGTCTGTTCAATCAAAATTGTTGAGCTATTAACCCTAAGCTCCAAATCTCTAACATAAGAATGTCCTAGAATTGACAGTTTCATGACAATACCAAAACCAAAATATAAACTAGGTAAAATTCAAGGACAACTTATATTATAAGCAAAATTTCAACACTGATAAACTCGAAAATTCTCGTACTTTCGTCATTCTCTCCGCCAATCCTACACTCAACGAGACCAACCAGCAACCAAATTTCTTACTCGAGCCCCACGTTGGGCGCCATCTTGAAAATTGTACGAGGGAAGGAATAAAACAAGTCCATTAAAAATGTTCACTTTAATGAAAGGTTGAACTTCCATGTGAAGTTAAATTTTGAACTGGTTGCTGGTGGGCTTGTTGACGTAGAGAAGGATTTTCCTGTGTCAGAAGTAACTACAGGTATGCTGTCTTCCTTCTCCTACCCTCCTCGCTTTTCAAGAAACCCTGAGGACATAAACGAAATACTATTTTCAAAAGGTAAAGGCAAGTTTTGAAGTTTTGCTAAATCACTCAATTCAATAACTGTAGTAAAATGAGTTTAAGGTAAAAGCGCAAGCTCTGCTATTTCACTCAAGTCGCTAAACTCAGTAGTTAACTTTACAATTAAATTGAATTCTGAGAAATGAAAAATATATAGCCTACATATTCTGCCTCCAATTTAACGTGGCAACCACCTAACCACGAAAGGCCCAATGATCCGAAAACTTCGGCGTAAAGTAAACATAACATAACATTGGCTAATTAAGTAAAAACTGCCTCTAATCCAAAAAAACTTTCATATGGTAACACGCAAAGTTACAGCAGTGATAAATTATGAATAGTTTAAATACCAAATCCACAGGGTTTATTAATTGGGAATCGAGCAAGGGAATATTTATACACGATAAACAAATTGACAGGGAATCACTTTAGAAGTCAGCATATCTTTCGTAATGACGTACCTTATCAATTCAATTCCTCGGAAATTTGGCGAAGATAGTGTCCTGATGTTACGACGCTTATGGCTGGTCTCGTCTTGTGCAGGATGGCGGAGAAAAGTGAGTTTAAGTTACTCCTCCATTATATGACTTCGACAAACTCTGGATATAATCAACTCCTGTAATATCCAGCCGTCCGTTCAGTACGAAAACCTTCTTTCAACTCCCCTTCTCTCTGCTGGCGATGTTTCCTTTAGAATTCGTATTACTGGAAAAAACAAGACCACCAGCACATAGTTCCAAAAGGGTTGTTTAGTAGTTCACGCTTCAAAGGATTTACCGTCAAAACGAAAATATACAATATGCTGGGTTTCCCTTCAAGCGTAAACTACCCTTAATTATAATAATAATAATGCATAAGTTATCACTGGGTAACACAGGTTTACCCAGAAAGAAAATTAATAAACAATAGAATATATGATTTGCTAACCAAATACTGTAGCAACAACAAAAGGAACAACATTAATTAAACAGAATTTCCAACATATATATATATATATATATATATATATATATATATATATATATATATATATATATATATATATATATATATATGTATATATACATAGTCTTTTTATAGTTTATTTATGACATATTTGTTTTTGATGTTGTTGATAGTTTATTATATGACATGTCTGTTTTGACGTTGTATCTTATTTTAAAATGATTTATTGTTAATTTGTTCTCTTCATTTATTTATTTCCTTATTTCCTTTCCTCACTGGACTATTTTTCCCTGTTGGAGCCCCTGGGCTTATAGCATCTTGCTTTTCCAACTAGGGTTATAGTTTGGATAGTAATAATATATATATA
>NC_090726.1:162009303-162026803 GCF_036898095.1 Palaemon carinicauda
CACCCTTGAAGTCTGAAGTTCTATGAAGATAGACCTTTAGGCATTCTACTGGACATAGAGATGCATCTTCTTTCAGAGGGCAGATTCTCCAGGGACCCCACCTGTTGGTGGGTAACTCATTCTTGGCGAGGAACGTAGGATCCGGAAACAGGTTCAGTTCTCCCCCATCCAGGAACTGAACACGACCTGCCTCTCTCGAGAGGGCTACAATCTCACTAACCCTGACCCTGGACGCGAGTGCAAATAGGAAAATAACTTTTTGTGTCAAATCCTTTAACGCACACTCTTCATTGCACAACAGAGAAGCGAAATGAAGAACTTTGTCTAAAGATCATGAAACGGCCTTTGGAGGTGCTGAAGGTCTGAGCCTAGCGCAGGCTTTCGGAACTTTATTAAAGAACTCGTTACCTAGGTCGACCTGGAAGGCATATAGAATGGGTCTTGTCAAAGCAGACTTACACGCTGAAATCGTGTTAGCTGCCAATCCTTGACCATGGAGGTGGATGAAGAAAGATAAGCAGAAGTCTGTCGAGATCTCCTGCGGATTCTTCGCCTTGACAAAGGCCACCCATTTTCTCCAAGATGACTCATATTGCCTTCTAGTAGATTTGCACTTATATTCCTCTAGGAAGTCTATGCTGGCTTTCGAAATCCCGAAACGCTTTCTCACCGCTAGGGAGAGAAAATCATGAGCTGCAGGGTCCGGGTTTTCTGTAAAGAAGCGCAGACAGTCAACTTCTGGACTCGCTGGGTCAGAACTGGATCTGGTAGCGGTACAAACTTCAGCTGTAGTTCCAATGCCAGGGGGAACCACACGCTGTTCGGCCACTTGTGGGCTACTATTGCCGCTACCCCCTTGAAGGATCTCAGTTTGTTGAGGACCCTCAACAGAAGGTTGTGAGGAGGGAACAGATAAATCCTGGACCCTCTGTTCCAGTTGAGGGACATCACGTCCACTGCTTCCGCTAAGGGGTCCTCGTACGGGGACACGTACAGGGGCAACTTCTCGTTGTCTTTCGTCGCAAAGAGGTCTATCTGCAGTTCTGGGACTGGATTCAGAATGAAGGAGAATGATCCTGCGTCTAAGGATCATTCCAACTCTATCGGTGTGAACCTGGATAGAGTGTCCACTGTCACATTGCGGACTCCTTGAAGGTGAACTGCCGACAGTACCACTTCTTCTTTTCCGCAAATCGGAAAATGGCCAACATCACCAGGTTGAGAGGGTGGTGACCTCGATCCTTGTTGATTCAAGCATCTCACAACTACCTCGCTGTCTATCACCAACCTTATGTGGATCGAGTGACGCGGGGAAACTTTCTTTAAGGTAAGGAGCACTGCCATAGCTTCTAGAAAGTTTATGTGAAAGGTCTTGAATAGCTTGGACCAAGTCCCCTGGACTTTTTTCCGATGAGAGTGACCTCCCCATCCCTCCTTCAAGGCGTCTGAGTGAATCGTCACCGACGGGGGAGGTGGCTGAAGAAGAACCGACTTCTTTAGAAGTCTGGCTTGGGACCAAGGCCTGAGAAGAGTACGTAGCCGAAGCGGAACTGGTCTTCTCAGATCTCTTCGCACGATTGATGCATAACTTCTCCAAACTCCGGTTGCATCCTTTAGCTGTGCTCTTAGCACTGGGTCTGTCACCGAAGCAAACTGGAGAGAGCTCAGTACCCTCTCTTGTTCGTGTCTTGATATCCTTTCGGAATCTAGAAGTCTCTTGACAGAACCCGCTATCTCCTTCCTTTTCTTCGCCGGGATGGAGAAACGGTGTGACAAAAGGTCCCAGTGGATTCCCAGCCACTGGAACTTTTGAGATGGAGAAAGTCGAGACTTTTATCTGTTGATCTTGAAACCTAGGTACTGTAGGAACTAGATCACTTGACTGGAAGCTTGCAAGCATTCTGTCTCGGATGCTGCCCACACCAGCCAGTCGTCCAGGTAGGCTACTACATGAATTCCCTTTAGGCGTAATTGTTTGAGAGCTACGCTCGCAAGCTTCGTAAAAATCCTTCGGGCTATGTTTAGCCCGAATGGCATGGCTCTGAAGGCGTATAGTCTTCGTTGTAGCCTGAACCCTAGGTAGGGGGAGAGTCGACGGTTGATTGGAATGTGCCAATAGGCGTCTGACAGGTCTATAGAGACGGAATATGCCCTCTTGGGCAGTAAGGTCCGTATGTGTTGCAGTGTTAGCATCTTGAATTTGTAATACACTATGAACTTGTTGAGTGGCGACAAGTCCAGAATGACTTTGAGCTTTTCCGAGTCTTTCTTGGGAACACAAAACAGCCTCCCTTGGAATTTGATGGACTTCACCTTTCGGATCACATTTTTCTCCAACAGTTCTTGAACGTACTCCTCCAGAACGGGGGTGGAGTGTTGGAAAACCCGAAGGCCTGGGGGTGGAGTGCTGTACCAGCTCCAGCCCAGTCCATTCTTGAGTAGGCTGTGGGCCCAGGGATCGAAGGTCCACCGATCCCGAAATTTCAGAAGTCTCCCTCCTACCGGTATCATCCCACTTGGACTGCCGTCCCGAGGTCTTTCCTCCCTGACCACGACCACCCCTGAATCCCCTTCCCCTTGAGGGGCGCCAAGACGAGCCTCTGGCTGCCCCTCTAGGCTTTGCTCGAAAGGAAGTAGACTGCCCTTCAAACGATGGGGTGAATGCCGTGGACTGTGTCGACACGCCCTGGGGTACCCACTGAAAAGTGGTCGGAGTTTGTGCCACGATCTGGGGCACTGGAGGCAATGGCAATTGCAGTTACTGTTGCTGTCTAAAAGTCTTGGCTGGCCAAGACGGTAGCCTAGTCCTCATAGTCTTCCTCTTTGGTTGAGGACCTTCATCCGGGGAAGACTTTCTTTTGATAGCCAGGCCCCACTTCTGGAGAAGGTTTCTATTCTCCAAGGCGGCCTTATCAACTACTTCTTTGACCAAATCGGTAGGGAAAAGGTCTTTGCCCCAAATGTTGGAGGAGATTAGTTTCCTTGGCTCGTGCCTCACCGTAGCCGAGGTGAACACGAACTCCCTACAAGCTCTCCTCACCTTGACGAAGCCATAAAAGTCCTTCGTCACTGTGGCTAGATGAGTCTTGGCCACCACCATGAACATTTCATGGACCTTGGGGTCACTTGCCATCGTCTCAAGAGTAGTCTGAAGAGACATTGAGGCAGCCAGTCTTTCTTTTGTCTCGAACTCTCTCTGCAAGAGAAAGTCAGACAGCTTAGGGAGGTCCTCGCCGAACTGACGTCCGGCGATATCAGCCTCCAACTTCCCAACTGAGAACGTAAGATGGACGTCCTTCCAGTCTTTGTGGTCCATAGTAGGGCCAGCGACAAGAGTTTACACTCCTTCAGGGAGGGGCAAGGCTTGTCGGCCTCGACTGCTTTTAGTACAGCCGCAAACCCTTTCTGTAAAAAGGGGAAGGCTCTAGCAGGAGAGGACACAAAGGAAGGGAGCTTCTTGCTCAATGCAGCTACTTTTGAGTTAGAGAAGCCCCTCTCTTTCAACGAGGATGAAAGCAGAGCTTGAGCCTTAGTATGGTCCATCACTATGACCTCCTTCGGCTCTGTCTCCTCCTTTGAAGCTGGTTCCTTCCTCAGCCGGACACATGGTTTAGCATCTGAGCACAAGGGAAGGTCTTTCACATTGAGCCTTTTCTGGGGCCCATGTGATTCTGCAAGGCTCTGCATCCGCAGTTCCATTGCAGCCGCCTTCTCCTGATTCTCCTTCTGCATTTGTTGGATCATTCCAACAATAGAAGAGAGGGCCTGTCCCAGCTCTACTGGGAGACCGGCCGATGTTGAGGGAATAGGCTCCGGAATCTGAACCGGAGTAGCCGACACCTCGTCGACCTCTTCCTCTACGACGTCCGGGGCTTGAACTTCATCCTGGCCTTCTGCCTGGAGGTCTTCTTCCAAACGCTCGTCCACGTCAGACATCCTGTCATCTAACTGGATGTCTTGCATCGCGACCGCGACTTCAGCATCCACCTGGATCTGACTTTGGGGGATCTCCTCTTGAGGCTGGGGAATCACAGCATCAGCTGATGCCTTAGGGAAAAGATACGCCCTCATCTTCTCACTTGGAAGATAAGGGCCAGAGGTGTTCTTTTGGAAGCTCCTTACCCAGGTACGAAGCTTCTCCCTTGCTATATCCCTTGATTCCGCCGTACTAGGGGAATCAAAGGACTCAGTAATCAGGTTAGTGCACACAGTACTTACCTGAGGGTCCCAATACTGGAGATCATCCTTGGAGACAGCGCATGCTGCGTGTCTCCTACAAAACTCATGTCCGCAGAGATTCTTGCTGCGGACGTTGCAGAAAACATTTCCGCACTTCGGAAGGTCCTCCTGTAAAGAGAAGAAATTTCCATGAGTATCAAGTGAACTATGTATCACTGGATATGCATAGTATAGCATAACAATTCAGAAAGGAAAGACACACACTTGTGTTTCCCTCACAACCCATTGTTGCAGCCTTCCAGATAATAAAATCAGATGGTTAATCTCTTCTAGAGTAACCAATGCAAAGTTTCCAGAGGAAACAGGTGGAGCTCACACCTAAGCAATGATTTTAAAATCCTGGATAATAGACAGGAAAGAACTCACTTTCCTATCTGTAGGGCAACAGCAAAGGACTTGTGCAAGAAAACACAAAAGTTTTAGAACACACAGTGCTGTACCAAAATCCATACTATAGTTTTCTTCTTACAGTATATGTTATATTGAAGAATACTGGTACAGTATAGGAGGTTACGTGCCGGCCGGCACACACCATGACTAGCTTTAAAGTATACTACTTAACAGCTATAAGGCGGCAGAACTCTGGTTCAAATGCATGTGCCGGCCGGCAGCAATTGCCGGCCGGCAACAGCCAATGCCGGCCGGCAATGACTGCCGGCCGGCAACTACACAAGGTAGTACCCAGCTGCCGGCCACACTCTTGGTGACCGGCAGACCAGGGCTGACATTAGCCGGCCGGCAAAGGTACAGGACCGATGCCAGTCGGCAGCAAAAGAACCAGAGGACTACACCCGCCCGGCTGCCGGCCTCATAGGCCGGCAGCCGGGTCGGGTACAGCACTAGAAGAAAATAGGATGGATACCGGGATAAGAGTGTACACTACCTCCAAGCCCGGCAATCCGAAAGAGTGCATATAAGGAAGGGGAGAATCTAATTCAGGCTTCCTGACCAATGCCGTCTTGCTCTACAGGCAGGCATGGAAGAGGGACCAAGGGAGATCCGGGCAGCACTCAAAATATAAGACCCTTGCCGGCCGGCAGCTCTGCCTGCCGGCAAGGGGCTGAGTCAATCCCACATCCTAACCTATTCTAGGTCCAGATGTAGAACGACGTACAGTACTGTAATGGCTAGGCCATTACGGAGATAGAGGGGGAAGGGACAAAAGAGGGTCCTACCAACCTTGCTTTAGTGACAGATCACCCGCAGCCAAGAAACTTATCTCAGCCTAAGGGAGATCCAAGGGGGGAGGCCAGCAATACTTGCCAGCTCCCAGAGCACCAAAGCAAGGAAGGTGTTGCTACTCCCAGGGAAAGAAACTTATCCTCCCCCGAGAACAGAAACAAGGTCTAGTCTGGTAGATCACAAAAGAAGGAATCATATCCACAGAAACCTTCGGTAGTGATCTAAGGAGGCTAAGCCACCTTTGTCTGTGTCAGGCCAGCGAGGGAGACTCTACCCCAAGCCAGACAAACACAGACTCAGACTAAAAGACTCTGTTGTTCTGTCCCTCTTTGAACCAGACTTACTGGAACAGGAAGGTACAGTAACACCCCAGTATAGTTTTATCAAAAATAAATTCGGAAAAAACCACTTAGGGATAAGCCCAAGGCTTAAACAGAGGGAAAGGGACTGCATACCTTCTCCGAAGAAAAGAAAGCAACCGGGGAGTATGAGAAAGTATACTAAGGCTCCATAAGCAACTTAGCCTAGGCACCAAGAGAATCGATTACCTAAATCACCGAAACTCACTCGTATACTATCTTGGAAATATTCCACACAATCTTAAATGTATAAAACATAGCCTAAAGCTTCAATAAAATTTTAATACACTCGGAAAAACCAAAATCATGCATGAAGTACTAGGACCAAACGACTAGGCTACATGGCCTAGCGTAGGCCAGAATGGCGAATACTTCGCCCAAATAATACTAAGCACGAAAGGAAATCCTATGTAATGCTAAATAGCTAAATTTTATTAAAGCAAAACAACCGGGAATGTCGCTCTGACTAACTAAACTTATACCTAGCGAGCGACAGCGTCCATGACGCCTCCGGTAGGCTACGGCTCTTGAAACAAAGATTAAACCTATTAATCACTCAAAAATTTACCAAGAGCCTACATTTATACATAAAAGACATGGTAATCAACTTATCAGAGGCCGACGAAGACGGAGAAGCCATGAAAAGCAGAATAAATCTAAGATTTGCGAGAAACACAGGAAAAAACACTGAGTTGTTAAGCTACGCAAAAAGGAATACAGATGGCGCCAGGATTGGCGCCAGGCACGCTTACGAATCGGGAGATAGGGAGCCTTGGGAGCGGCTCCCCCTTTTTCTTTCCCGAATTCGTTTCTTGCCAATTGCCCCCTGCGAGACGAAATCTCTGTCCGGGATGCAGATTGCCATGTGGCGTGTCAAGAATACGTCCTCTGATATGTCGCGATATCCCTTTCAGGAGGGATATTCGCTCCAGGAGTTAGAATTCTGGTACCTTAAGGTAAATTCTCTGGGAATATCGCCGTAGTTGTAATATACCCTAGGAAGCTACCCTATAGGAACTTCCATCAGGACGACATGGCTTGAGCCCAAAATATATATATATATATATATATATATATATATATATATATATATATATATATATATATATATATATATATATATATATATATATATATATATATATATATATATATATATATATATATATATATACATATATATATATATATATATATATATATATATATATATATATATATATATATATATATATATACATATATATATATATATATATATATATATATATATATATATATATATATATATATATATATATATATATATATATATATATATATATATATATATATATATATATATATATGGTGCCAAAGATTAATGTCTAGCCCAGGAATAAGAAATTTAATAGATCGTAAGTGTCTGTCCAACAAATTAAGATGAGAATAATCAACTGAGCACCAGACAAGAGAACAATACTCAAAACAAGGTAGAATGAAAGCATTAAAACACTTCTTCGGAATAGATTATCACCGAAAATATTGTAAGACTTTCTCTATAAGCCATTTTTTTTTTTGTGCAATTGAAGAAGACACAGACTTAATGTGTTTCTCAAAAGTAAATTTGCTGTTAAGAATCACACCTAAAATTTTAAAAGTCATACAAATTTAAAGAAACATTATCAGTACTGAGATCTGGATGTTAGGGAGCCACTGTCCTTAACCTACTTACAATCATACTTTGAGTTTTCTTAGGATTCAACTTCATGCCCCATAATTTGCACCATGCACTAATTTTAACTAAATCTCTATTAAGGGATTCACTAACGCCAGATCTACTTTCAGGGTATGGAATTGATGCAAAGAGAGTAGTATCATCTGCATATGCAACAAGCTTGTTTTCTAGGCCAAACCACATGTCTTGTGTATATAGTGTGAAAAGTAATGGGCCAAGAACACTACCCTGTGGAACACCGAATATCACATTTCTATACTCACTATGGTGCCCATCAACAACAACACTTTGAGATCTATCACTTAAAAACAAGGGCCTCGTGATTAACACGGTTAAAGGCAGCACTAAGGCAGCCAATCATATGAACTTCCTGACCACAATCAAGGGATTTCTGTACAGCATTGGAGATTGTAAGAAGGACATCACATGCTCCAAGGCCTTTAAGAAAACCAAGTTGCAAACGAGGGAATAGATAATTACCTTCAGCAAACCTATTAAGACGTTTTGCCAGAACACGTTCAAAAACTTTAGATATTATTGGAGTTATGGAAATTAGGCGGTAATCAGTGAGACTTGAGCTACCAAAAACACATTTACACAGAGGAGTAATATTACCAATTCTCCAACATGTGCTAAAAGCTCCTCTTCTTGCTAACTTGCGCAAAATAACAGATAACTTTGGAGCTAAGAAATCTGCTGTCTTTATAAAAAACAAAAGAAAAATGCCATTTGGGTATACACCTCCATAAGCATCAAGGTCCATCAACAGAGCTTTAATCTCACGAGATCGAAAAGCTAAACTAGTTACTTTAGATTCAGGAAAACAGCCAAAAGGGTTGCCTTCTTCTTTGGACAGTGAGTAACTGAGCCATCTGGTTTAAGTAAAGGAAGAACTGTTGCATCTACACCAAAGAGTGCAGATTTAAGAGTAGGCCACCATTTATGTTCCTGAGTTGTACCAGAAAGGGTTTCTTTTATGGTTAAATTGTACTTCTTTTCAGTTGAGGCATAAATTCTTTGAGCAAAAGCTCGAAGCTGAGTTTAGTTGTTCCAAGTCAAATCTGATCTGTTACCCATCCAAAGATGATAGGCTTCTTGCTTTTCCAAATAAGCACGTCTACAATCATCATTGAACCACGGTTTTTCCTTCACTCGGTACCTAAGAACACGAGAAGGGATACACCTATCAATTATGTTGACTAGATTCTCATTCAAAGGGACAACACTACTATTTAATTGTGACCAATTCAGAATTACCAAGATATCACCTCAAACTTTGCGATAATCTGGATCTTTTTTTTTTTTTTTTTTTTTTTTTTTTTAGTTGTGCTGAGGAAGAAGAGAGTAATCTTTTATACGACTTCATTAACCTTGAAAGAGGAATTTGGTTGGCAGTATCTTTTTATTACAGGATTTCATCGAATCTAGCACATATAATAAGTATAATAGCAATGAATTAAATAATATTAATAAAAAGTTGATCAAATGACTATCAAAATTAAAGTAATAAGATATCCATTTCCTTTATATCTGAAAGTATGAGATTTTAATCGTTCTACTTTTATTTAGACAATTTATTTGGAACTGGCGTTTAGAATCATTTGAAATATGGTGAAGCAATTATAACTTTTTTTTTTCTTTTTTTTTGATAGGATATTTGTTTGAAGGATAGAAGCTCCTCAGATTATGACTGATGAAAGAAGTCTAATTTCAATAGAAGAGCTGTTACTATTTTTAATTTTTACAAACCATTGGATATTGCGAAGTGTATATCATATATATATATATATATATATATATATATATATATATATATATATATATATATATATATATACATATATATATATATATATATATATATATATATATATATATATATATATATATATATATATATATATATATACATATATGGGGTATATTCGACTACAGTGATACTCCCAGAGAATTTTACCTGAAGGTATCCAGAATTCTAACTCCTGGAGCGAATATCCCTAAATAATCTAACAGGGATATCGCATAATATCAGAGGACGTATTCTTAACACGTCACATAGCTATCTTCACCCCGAACAGTATTAACGCTTCGAGGGGTTGCAGTGACAAGAATCTGAAACGAGAATGAAAAGAGAGCTGCTCATAAGGCATGTCTCCTATTCCGTTTCCAGTGTGTATCTGATGAAGGCGGTAGTGCCCTTTTTATTCCTTTTCGTGTAGCTCTACTACTCGGTGTTTTCCCTTGTGTTCTCTAGTTATTTTGGATTTAATTCAACATTTTGATGACTTCTCCGGCATCTTTTGCCTCTGGAAAGTTGAGTATTATCTTTACTATATAAGCTCTTGTTGTTTTGAATTAAATCAAAAGTGATATTAACGTAAACAAGAGCTGTTGCCTACCGGAGGCATCCTGGATGCTATCGCTCGCTATATATGGGTCATTTAGTTAGCTAGAGCGACATTCCCGGTTTGTTATGCTTTAATAATCTAGCTATTTAGCTCCTCTAGGAATGCTTATATGATGCCGTTAGTTTTTAGTTCGGTGAGTAGGTAACCGATCTTGCCCTTTGCGAGGCTTAGTAGCCTAGGCGTCTGGCCCTAGTACTTTCATGCATGATATAAGTTTCTCCAAGTGTTATATTATTGAATCTATAGGCAAAGATTTTATACATGTAAGATATTGTTGAATGTAGTTTCCAAGATTGTATACGAGAGAGTTTCGGTGAGTTAGGTAATCGATTCTCATCGCACCTAGGCTAGTAACCTAGGTACAGTAGTATACTTTCGCACACCTCCGATTGTTCTTTTCTCCTCCAGAGGCTAAGTTCAATCCCTCTCTCCCTCTGAGTAAGCCTTAGGCTTAATCCTAGCGGTTCTATCTGTATAATAATTCAGGTATAACTATACCAGGATATGTCTGTCCTGACCGGATAACCAGAGTGACTGGTTTTTTGAGTTAGGGCAGGACATCAGAGTTTCTAGTGTGTGGTCTGCTTCTTCCTAGCATAGAGAATGAGTTTCCTTTGCTAGGTTAGGGGCGGATACAGGAAACTTTGCTTCCCTAGTCCACATCTGAAGGACTCTGTACGAGATGATTCCTTCCTCTAGTGGTCTAGAAGACTCTCCTGTGTGGTTTTTCTCGGGCTGGAGAATGATCTTTCTCTGTTGCCCGGCGAAATAACTTCACCTAACTTTGTTCTGGTTGGGAGGAGGATAGCAAGTATTGCCAGTCTTCCTCCCTAATGGAAAACTCAAGGTTAGGATGAGCTTCCCTAACTGCTGAGTGTGTCTCTTGCTAGAACGAAGTTTACAGGACCCTTATCCCTTCCCAACCTCTCTTTCTTTCTTTTGGCCGCAGTCCTACTTCCGGACCTTGTATAGGTTAGCATGGAGGACCGGCTCAGCTCTCTGCCGGCCGGCAGAGACCCCTTGTTCTTGCAGAGTGAACTCCAGACCTCCCTTGGTCTCCCTTCCCTGTCTGCCGGTAGAGTCCGGCAGGCTATGGATCCCTTGGAAGCCTGAATGCTACATAAGTTCACTCTTTCTGGATGGAAGGTCGTATGGCAATGCCGCCTTATAACCTTACATCCATACGGTTTCTCTGACTATTGTGTTGTACCCCTAGCCCGGCTGCTGGCTTAACAGCCGGCAGCCGGAGAGTGGGAGGTTCTCTGGTTCTAAGCCACTGCTGGCGGGCATGGGTATTGCTACCTTTGCCTGCCAACAGTGGAAATACAGCTGTTGGCCGGCACACATTTGAGAACCAGTGGCCTGCCGCCTATTAGTTAAAGGTAGTATATCTTTGAACTATACAGGTGTAATGACGGCTGGCACAACAGCATGCGATGTACAGTAGTTACTATATTGGTAGTGTGGTACACACTGCATTAGTAAAAGTGCAGTACAGAGTTTGTGATAACACTAAAGTTCTTCAATATACTTAATGTTATCTTGTACAGCCTTGTGTTGAGACCGTACAATATATAGAAAGTGAGTTCTTTCTGTATTCATTTTATCCCGTATATTAAAACTTTATTCCAAGGTGTGAACTACACCTTATATTTCCGTTTAGGAAATTACATAAGGTATTCTAGAATAGAATTAACCTTAGTTTTAATATCTTGGTAGGTTACAGCAATTGACTGGACAGGAAATACAAGTATGTGTCTTTCCTTCTTTCTTTTATAGCGTTTCTATATAAGCTACAAGGTTTAATATAAGTGAAGAGCCATCACTTGATACTCATGGATTTTTCTTCTCTTTACAGGAGGACCATCCGAAGTACGTGAGTGTGTTCTGTAATGTTCGTAGTAAGAACTTCTGTGGACATCAGCTTTGCAGGAGGCACGCAGCATGCGCAGCCTCCAAAGGTGATCTCCGGTATTGGGACCCTCAGGTTTGTACTGTATGCTCTAACCTGATTACCGAGGCTTTTGACGACCCTAAGTCGACGAAGTCAAGGGATGCTGCCAGGAAAAAGTTACGAACCTGGGTGAGGGGTTTTCAGAAAAACACCTCGGGCCCCTACCTTCCAAATGAGAAGATGAGAGCCTACCTTTTCCCTAAAGCATCGGCTGATGCAATCATCCCTCAGCCTTAGGCGGAGATACCAGCTGCCCAGAATCAGTAGATTCTGAAGTCTTGGCCGCCCTTCAAGACATCCAATTGGACGATAAGATGTCGGAGGTGTCGGATTCTACTAAGAAGGACCTTCTAGGAGAAGGTCATGAGGAGGAGCTGTCCCAGGCTCTTCAAGTAGAAGAGGAAGAGATTGACGAGGTATCGGTTACATCGGTTCCGGACCCAGAACCTGTTCCCTCTACATCGTCTGCTATCCCAGATGAACTGGGAAGAACTCTTTCTTCCATTGTTGAGATGATCCATCAAATTCAAAGGAAGAATGATGAGAGGGAAGCTACAATGAAACTGGAGATACGCAGATTTGCAGCATCACGTGGGCCCCAGAAGAGGCTCAACGTGAAGGATCTTCCTTTGTGCTCAGACACCGATCATTGGAGGTATGCCGAATACATGCCAATGACAACCGGGAAGATCGTGATTTCAGAAAAGTTGGGAGCAATTCCCCTGGAAGAGGTGGAATTTTTGCCCAACAAAGATTCTTATCCGGACTGCTATGTCCGTCTTAGGAAGGAGCCGGCCTCAAAGGAGGAGACGGAGCCGAAGGAGGTCATAGTTTTTTACCATAGTAAAGCTCAGGCGTTACTAACGAGCTCGATGAAAGAGAGGGGCTTCACTAACTCAAAGGTGCCAGCCTTGAGTAAGAAGCTTCCCTCCTTTGTGGCCTCTCCTACCAGAGCCTTTCCCTTCATTGAAAATGGATATAAGGCAGCCTTAAAGGCGGTGGAGGCAGGGAAACCATGCCCCTCCTTGGAAGAGTGCAAGCTGTTATCTCTGACCTTGCCCTTGGACCAAGAAGACTGGAAGGACGTACATCTTACCTTCTCAGTCGGGAAGCTGGAAGCTGATATCGCTGAACGTCAGTTTGGTGAGGAACTTCCAAAACTGTCGGAGGTTCCCTTGCGTAGAGAGCAAGAGACGAAAGAAAGACTTGCGGCAAGAACCAGGACAGGTTCATGGTAGTGGCCAAAACCCATCTGGCCACAGTTACGAAGGATCTCTATAACTTTATTAAAGCTAGGAGAGCCTGTAGAGAGTTTGTGTTCGCCAGAGATTCTTCTAGACGCCCTTCAAGAGGAAGGGGATCCAGGGGAGGATGCAGTCAAGGAGGCAAGGCCTCAGGTCCATAACAGCAGAAGTGAGATACTTCCAGTAGGAGGGAGATTACAGCTATTTAGGGATCGCTGGACCTACGATCCCTTGGCCCACAGCCTAATAAAGAATGGACTAGGCTGGAGCTGGAGCAGTCCTCCACCTTAATTTCCTCAATTCTCCCAACTCTCAACCCCCGTTCTGGAAGAATATGTCCGAGAGCTCTTAGACAAAAGAGTAATCCGGAAAGTTAAGTCCATCAAATTCCAAGGAACGCTGTTTTGTGTTCCAAAGAAGGACTCAGAAAAACTCAGAGTCATTCTAGACTTGTCGCCACTCAACAAGTTCATAGTGAACTACAAGTTCAGAATGCTCACACTTCAACACATAAGGACCCTACTGCCCAAAAGGGCATATACTGTCTCTATAGACTTGTCTGACGCTTATTGGCACGTTCCAATTAATCGTCACCTCTCCTCCTACCTATGCTTCAAGTTACATAGAAAACTTTACGCTTTCAGAGCCATGCCTTTTGGGCTAAACATAGCCCCAAGGATTTTCACGAAGCTCGCGAACGCAGCCGTCCATCAATTACGCCTAAAGGGGGTCCAAGTAGTAGCCTACTTGGACGACTGGCTGGTGTGGGCAGCATCCAGTACAGAATACATGCAAGCTTCTAAGATAGTGATCCAGTTCCTGGAACATCTGGGATTCAAGATCAATATCAAAAAGTCTCGACTTTCTCCAACTCAAAAATTTCAGTGGTTGGGAATCCATTGGAATTTGGAGTCACGTCGACTTTTCTTTCCTGGTAAGAAGAGGAAAAAAATAGCAGGATCTGTCAAGAGACTTGAAATCCAAACGGATATCAAGACGGGAACAGGAGAGAGTGCTGGGCTCTCTACAGTTTGCTTCGATAACAGATCCAGTGCTAAGAGCACAGCTAAAGGATGCAACAGGAGTCTGGAGAAAATATGCATCAAACGCACGAAGAAATTTAATAAGACCACTACCGACTCGGCTGCGAACGCTTCTCAAGCTGTGGTCCAATGCCAAGCAATTGAAGAAATCAATACTTCTTAAACCTCCTCCCCCGTCAGTAACTATCCACACACACGCTTCAAAGGAAGGCTGGGGAGGTCACTCTCATCAGATGAGAGTCCAAGGAGCTTGGTTCAATCTTTTCAAGTCATTCACATCAACTTTCTAGAAGCCATGGCAGTACTTCTGACACTAAAGAAAATATCTCCCCGCCACTCGACCCACATAAGACTGGTTCTAGACAGCGGGGTGATAGTGAGATGCCTGAATCGACAAGGGTTGAGGTCACCTCAAATGAACCAAGTGATGTTGGCCATATTCCGTTTGGCAGAAAAGAAGAAATGGCACCTGTCAGCAGTTCACATTCAAGGGTTCTGCAATATGACAGTGGACGCTCTATCCAGGTTTACACCTATAGAGTCAGAATGGTCCCTTGACGCAGGATCGTTGTCCTTCATCTCGAGTCAAGTCCCGGAGCTGCAGATAGACCTCTTTGCGACGAAAGACAACAAGAAAATAGATCGTTACGTGTCCCCATACGAGGATCCGCTAGCGGACGCAGTGGACGCTATGTCCCTAGACTGGAACAGATGGTCCAGTATTTATCTGTTCCCTCCGCACAACCTCGTTTTGAAGGCCCTCGATAAGCTGAGATCCTTCAAAGGGAAAGCAGCAATAGTGGCCCACAAGTGGCCAAATAACGTGTGGTTCCCTCTGGCATTGGAACTACGACTAAAATTCGTACCGCTACCGGATCCATCCCTGTCTCAGCGAGTACAGAAGTCGACTGCCTTCGCTTCATCACAGAAAACACGGAACCTACATCTCATGATTTTCTCTCCTTAGCGATGAGAAAAAGATTCGGTGTTAAAAGTCACTTTAGACTTTCGGAGGAAACCAGAAGACATTATGAGGCTTCAGGGAAGACAAAGATATCCTTTGTCAAGGCGAAGAAACCAAAAGAAATCTCGACAGATTACTATTTATCATTCTTCATTCACCTTCATGAGCAAGGTTTAGCAGCCAACACAATTCTATTGTTCAAGCCTGCCTTACAAGTCGACCTTTCTAACGACGTTCTTAATGAACTACATATGCCCATGCTAGGCTTAGCCCTTCAGCGCCTCCAAAGACCCTTTGCATGGTCATTATATAAGATTCTTCATTGTGTATAAATAATGAACAATGAGGAATGCTCTTAGAAGGTTTTGAATTTAAAGTCATATTATCTGCTTGTACTCGCTTTGGGGCCAAAGTTAGTGAAATAGTGGCTCTCTCTAGAGAGGAAGGCCACGTCCAGTTCTTGGAGGGAGAACTGAATCTATTTCCAGACCCAATGTTTCTTACCAGGAACAAGCTACCCACCAACAGGTGGGATCCCTAGAGAATCTGCCCTCTGAAGGAAGATGCATCTATATGTCCAGTGGAGTGCCTAAAGGTCTATCTTCATAGAACTTTAGACTTAAGGGGAAGACAGCTGTTCAGAAGAGAAACCCTGGGTTCAAAGTTATTTATAACTAAGGGCGAAAATCACCCGTGTTATTCGCAGAACGGATCCAGAGAGTACACCCGTTAGTCAAGATCCGATGAAAGTTGCCTCTTCCATAAAATTTCTTTAATTATATAGACTTTGAACATCCTTGTTCGTACACCGGCTGGTAGTCATCCAAGGTGTTCTTTATGAACTATGCAAAACAAGTGGAGCAACTTAAGAGGTCTGTGGTAACAGCAGGTAGAATTCTTTAATCTTCTGTTTTAAATCTGCGAGGAACAGTATAATTAATTTAGGACGATTAATTAAGAGGGTGCATGTGTAGTCACTGTATGTTACTACACACTTAGCGATAGGCCACGAAAGTGTCCTTACGAACTGTTCCATTGACGTTGGTGAACTATAGCATAATACGGACACTTGTGCCAAGCGTTTCTTAAGCTAGTGTAAATAAACAGTATACAGAATGTATCATTAGTATTAATAATTCAATTGAAGTGGCAAATCTGTGTCTTATTCGCCCACACTCATTTTATTAGAAATGTACTGAGCATTAAGATTAAAATATGGATATTTTTATCATGGTATGTCTTTTAAGATTGTTCCCTGATTCAAGCAAAAGTCCACTCACTTTAACCCTTCCTTAGGAAGGGATGACGTGGTACCCTAATGGGATAGTGGCAGAGATGCAAAATTTGTTCCTATGCGAATACATTCGTTATCCAATAGTTAATAAGACTAATCACTTTGGGGAAGGTGTCACAAATTCATACTGACATTGGTGATTCTTATACAAACTTTGCTTTATAATGTATAGGGCGAGACCACTATACAAGCTTGTCATTTTGTCATCCATAGTTATTATGTACTCATTGAGACTTTTTCCAGAGTCTAGTACGACTCTTCCCTGTAGGAGGCAGGAAGCATCAACATAGTTCAGGCTTAGATGAAATGATGTATGACAGTAACATGATAGGTCTCTAGGTCTAGACGGACCAGGAAAATACTTTCTTGAGAGTACGGCACCGATTGAGAATCCACAGATACAGTAATGCTCTGGTAAACTTCCATCAGGACGACATGGCCTGAGCCCAAAAAACGGATTTTTAGCGAACCGAAAAATCTATTTTTGGGTGAGGTAGCCATGTTGTCCTGATTGACCCGGCCTTCCTTTTATTGTAAAAGGGCTTATTGACCCCTTCCTATAATACAGTATCTGTAGCACCTCGTATATCGCTACAAGGAATAAAGAGGGTGCTACCGCCTTCATCAGATAAACACTGGAAACGGAATAGGAAAAATGCCTTATGAGCGGTTCTCTTTTCATTCTCGTTTCAGATTCTTGTCACTGTAACCCCTCGAAGCATTAATACTGTTCGGGGTGAAGATAGCTATGTGACGTGTCAATAACACGTCCTCTGATATTATACGATATCCCTGTGAGATTATTTAGGGATATTCGCTCCAGGAGTTATAATTCTGGATACCTTAAGGTAAAATTCTCTGGGAATATAATTGTAGTCAAATATACCCTAGGAAGCTACATTTTAGGAACTACCATCAGGACGACATGGCTACCTCACCCAAAAATAGATTTTTCGCTTCGCTCTAAATCCGTTATTTATATATAACATTTTTTGTTATTGTTAAACCTGGTCAACATCTTAACAGTTTCCCTCATACATTATATTCTAAAATTTCCTCCTGAATTCAGCCATTTACCCCGCCCCCCCTTTAATCG
>NC_090726.1:162044303-162046803 GCF_036898095.1 Palaemon carinicauda
TATATATATATATATATATATATATGTATATATATATATATATATATATATATATATATATATATATATATATATATATATATATATATATAATTTTCCTTTTTAAATCTCTCATATAACCAAAATAAAATTTTCCTCGGGCATTCAAGCTAAGTTAGGATGACTTTTCATTCCAACAACCTGCCTTAGAGACTATGAAGGATGCCCAAAAGAAGGCATTATTACTTCATGCAGCAGGTAGAGAAGTTCAGGAAGTGTTTAAGACATTGCAGCCTACAGATGACACAAGTGAAGCTGCAATTAGGACTCTTACCACATATTTTGCTCCTCATTCAATAAATTTTTTGAAAGGTATCAATTTACAGCACAGGCATATCAGAAAGAAAAGGACAGTTTAGATACATCTGTGACTAGACGAAAGAATTTAGCTGTTTCATGTGAATTTCTAGAGTTAGAAAATTTTATCATAGATCAAGTTATTGCACATTGCACATCACAAGAGCTAAGAAAGAAATTATTGCAAGATAAAGATTTAACATTAAAAAAGGTATTGATAATAGGCAGAGCTTTAGAAACATCAAATAGGCAAAGTAACATAAGAGGTAGTTCTGCAAGCAATAGAATGGAAAATTCTAAAATTAGTACAATACGTTCCAAGTGGAAAAACAATGAGAACCACAGAAGGAATATGTCAAATCCTAGTCATAGAAAAGTGCCTAACACTAATGTTCATAAATATCAGAATCAGGCCTATACACAGAAACAACAGGAAAAAACCCAGTGTTATAGGTGTGGTAAAACTGACCATCTTACATATGAAGCAAAGAAATGCCCTGCTACTGGAAAAACATGCCAGAATTGTAGAAAGATGAGTCCTTTTGCAATTGCTTTTAGATTCACTAAACAGTACGCAAAGAAAATAAATGCTATAGTTGATACTATTGGTCAAGAGAATAACGCGGAAAATTTTCATGATAATCAGGATAGGTTAGAAACTGATTTTGCGTTTCGCATAAATTCTGTCAATAAAAATCCAAAGAGACATATTATGGTAGAAGTAATCATAAATGGTCAACCAATTTTGATGCAAGTTGACAGAGCAGCCGATGTATCAATTATGTCTGAGAAAACCGCTAAAAGCACTCCTAATCTGTTATTAGACGGTACAAATAGAGTCTTGAAAGGTTATAATGGTTTGGATATTCAGGTAATAGGTGATTTGAAAGTAGAATTACAGTACAAAGAACAGAAATTAGAGAAAATGCCATTAACATTAGTAAAGGGTAAAGGACAAACTTTGCTAGGTTAGGATAGACTACAGTATTTGAAATTAGATTGGCCTAGTATTTTGAAGGTTACAGGTAAATAAGATGAACACAAAAATGAAATATCTGTAGATATCATATCAGAGTTTCAAGACGTATTTGAAGATAAAGTAGGTACAGCAAAGAATGCAAAGGCAATTTTAGTTTTGAAACCAGACAGTGCTCCTAGATTATGTGCTCCCAGACCAATACCGTATTCATTGAAAAGTGCAGTTGAAACAGAAATCAGGAGATTAGAAAATGAAGGTTCATGGGAAAAGGTTACATATTCAGATTGGGCTACTCCATTAATACCTATTGTGAAGAAAAATGGCCAGGTTACGTTATGTGGAGATTACAAAGTAACGTTGAATCCACAACTGCAAGTACCTCAACATCCATTACCAAATCCGAAAGACATTTTTGTAACTATGTTAGGATGCAGTGTTTTTTCTAAGTTAGATTTAAGACAAGCATTTCAACAGCTTCCCATGGATGAAAGTTCACAAGAATTATGTAGAGTAAATACATCCTTAGGTTTGTTTAGGCCAAAGAGATTACCTTATGGAGATGTAAGTCGTCCAGCTATTTGGCAGCAAACTATAGATAAGATTTTTTTCAGGAATGCAAGGAGAATTCATTTTAATAGATGATATTTCAATTGCTGGTAAAGACTCAAGAGAACATAGAGAAAGATTGCGAACAGTTCTGAAGAAGTTGAAGGAACATATTATAGTAAATAAGAGCAAATGTATTTCAGAAACTGATTCAGTGGCATACTTAGGTTTTGTAATTAATGGCAAAGGTATTCACAAAACTAAAGAGAAGATTAAAGCTGTACAATCAACAAAAGTACCAGAAAATGTTAAGGAATTACAATCATTTTTAGGTTAAGTAAAATTTTATGGGAATTTCATGCAGAATTTGTCTACAATTGCACATCCATTGTATAATTTGTTGAATAAGGGTGTAGAATGGAAGTGTACAAAAGAGTGTCAGGAATCTTTTGAAAGAATCAAACAGGAAATAACATCACCTACATTCTTAGTACATTATCAAATGGATTTACCAGTTAAATTAGTATGTGAGGCATCAAACATAGGTTTGGGTGCAGTATTATCTCATGTCATGCCAGATGGAACAGAAAAACCAATTGCATTTACTTCTAGAGTATTGAACATGGCAGAAAGGAATTA
>NC_090726.1:162051803-162054303 GCF_036898095.1 Palaemon carinicauda
CTTAGCGTAGCAATAAGGTCTCTTAAAAGCAAGATATTTAGACCTAAGGAAAGAGCCTTTCCATGTTCACTATCTTCAGCCTGTATTCAATCTTGGACAAGATATATAATAATACTTTCCCTGAGACATTGGAAGAGTTCATAGAATTTAGAGATTATCCTTTCAAGAGCTGAAGCAAGAAAATACCGAGGTGGGTCTTATCAATCATCTCAGGCGGAAAAAAAAAAAATAAAAAAAAATAATCGGTAGTTCTCTCCTTTCTAATATACAACCTTTGATCTTAAAATCCAATTGTTTTGTACAATAAATATCATTAAACACATCTTATAATATAATGTCATGATGTTTTAATAAAACCTTTTGTCAGGCAGTAACGTAATTTTAAAGTAAAATCTTGTTGTTTTGCCTTTTTGCACTGATGGCTTTCATTTTTATTTTGTTTACAATTTTGTAAAGCTAAGTTAAGTATTTTGCTGTTGGTTTTATATTAGTACATATATTTTGGTTATATGTAGTGTTTAATTTGCTTTTGTTTAAATGTAGAGTTTAATTTGCTTTGGTTGAAAAAGCTTAAGTTTTGTGGCGCCATCTATTGAGTGCAGTTTGAGGTGCGGCCTTCCTCAGTATTTTTACTTCCTTGGCAAATTTGTAACCGTTTATTTTTCTTTGTGATGACTGGGTGTGTTGTAAGGAGAGGTGACTTGTGACTCTCCTAAAGTATTCTTGGCAGTCTAGTTCAAGGCCGTTGAAGACTCTGGAGCTGCTGATCTGTCTATTGTGGATTATATATACAATCACCTGTCATTGAGCTGCTTCTTAAAGTGGCAGGCAGTTTACATGTGAAACTACGTGTGAGAATACAACATGCAACTGTGGTTGAGTTGATCTACTGGCTTAATCTGGACATTGGCAGTTTGGTGTAGAGCAGGGGTCGAGAGCCTTTTTCATCTTTGATAGATATATCTACTGTATCAGCACCAGAGTGGTCTTGTTGGAGCAAGTAGGGAGGCTTCTCTCAGGTAAGAGGAACATCCCCTGTATTTTGGCGAGCCATAGACTAAAAGTGCATATCCACCAACGGTTGTGAAGTGCAGTTCTACTGATGAGAGTGACGACCTGTGACCACATTTTTTTGAGCAGCAAATGGACTTGTCTATATTATTACCGGTCTGTGTCATAGGACCAATATATTTGTGTATTTAATTATTGTCAAAGCTGTTGAAGGTGTAATATGAGAGTGTCATAAGATTGTGTGCTTTAATATTAAGGTTTAGATTATTTTGTCATAGGTAGGATTATTGTTTCTTTTTGTATGTTCTTCCACTTCTTTCCTTTCTATTTAGTAATAGATATATATGTATATATATGTATGTATGTATGTTTATTATGATATTCAATTAGAAAAATGTATGAAGCAATAAGATATATTTATCAGAGGTGAGGGTCAAATATAATAAAGCAGTTAAATAAAACAAAAGGATTAGCAGATGTTTCGAATAATATTCATCAAAGCAATTACGTAACCCCTTCGTCAGGCACAGTATTTGCTAGTGTTATGGGTCTTTCAATAACATAGTTGTAACCCGGGCTCTCACGAGATTATTGTAAATCACAAATCATGTAAAATAAATCTCCTGTTGAAGATAATATTATAAGTAAAGAATACAACGTTTGACTATGAAAGTTCATTAGCGATCGGTCTTTGTCATCTTCAAGTTCATATGAGCTGTGCATAACGCAAGATGAAAATATGACATCATAATATGCTTTGTTATTTCGTGTACCTATTTTTTCAAAGATGATTGCTTTTACTTATTATCGATGTTTTAATTTTGTCTCAGATTTGCGAGAAACTAGTCACCTTCTTTCGTAAAAAGAATAAGAAAATCGAACGATTCGTGGTAAAAATTGGACTTTCCAAGCATTTCTCCTTATCTGGTTTTAGATGAATCTCATTAGACATGTAAAGGTTTAATGTCACAATGATATCTTTGTGTATTCTTCAAGAACCTATGGTACCTTTTTAGCAAGAGGTTATAGTAGTATTGAAGCTTTTTCAAGTAACAAATATTTCCTCTATTGAATGTTTTTTTTTATATATATTGAAGCCACCTATTGGATATATTGGTCCAAATATAATCCTTTTTCAAAACGGAAATATAACAACTGTGAGATCTGTTATTAGCCGGCATTGTTAATTCTTCGTTTGCACTTGTGTGTTTAAGAGAGAGAGAGAGAGAGAGAGAGAGAGAGAGAGAGAGAGAGAGAGAGAGAGAGAGAGAGAGAGAGAGAGAGAGAGAGAGAGAGAGAATTTTCTCGAACAGTTCGTAGCATCAAAGCTCCTGGCAAAATCCAAAGAAAATGAAATGCATCCGTATCCGTAGGTAACAAAGTAACGTGGAGGGTGAATGATGTGACAGCATTAGGTGAGTTGTGATTTAGGTTTCCAGGGACGACTTAAATATTAAAGAAGAGAGATCAAAGGAGGACAATTGGATAT